>NW_026057577.1:70165922-70311748 GCF_023721935.1 Panthera uncia | reverse complement strand
CTTTCTTTCTTTCTTTCTTTCTTTCTTTCTTTCTTTCTTTCTTTCTTCCTATACACAGAGGATCTGCTCTGGAATCCTTTCTGAAAGTTATCTTCTGTGCAATATGCATAGACTAGGTATGGTTTATCCCTTCTTTGAATGCAGTTGCTTGTAGACAGTGGCCAAAGAGTTACTTGAATCTCGTAGAGGCCAGCTTTTTTCTGTTATATTTTTAACCTTATTTTATTGGTTCATATTGTCAGGCTTCTAGGCCGTCTTCTTCAAAAGACACCTCATTTTCATTTTCAATCAAGTTCTCTCCACGATTTTTCACATAGCTTCCTTCACACTACTAATTTCACTTTAGAGCTGGCATCCTATCCCACATCCCTGGGCTTGCTGTGCTAACATGTTTAAACATGATTAGTCTTTATTAATGTAAGAGAGACAAAGCTCCAAGAATCACACACCTCTTAATTTGTTATAGTTCCAAAGGGGGTCTTCAGCCCTGGAAACTGAAAATGAAGGGGCTTCTTGAGATGCAGACATACTGGGCATTCTGCTAAGTGCAAAATTTTGTGTTATGGTTGCAGACAGGTTTTTCTTTCAGTCATGTTCCAGTTCAAATCTTTGATGTATCAAATGCCATGAAATACCCAAAGAGTCAAAAAACATTTCTTGATTACATTTACTTTCAGCAATGTTTGTTACACATTGAGTTCAGAAAATGAAGGTGGCATTATGGTGGCATTTTACCCTCACTGTGATCTCGAGAATAATATTCTCTCAATATGGTGTGCATTTATTCTACTATTTGACAAATACAGGCCAAGAACTGGGGTAGGCACGTAAGAGAAGGCAGAGTTGGATGAGACTGTCCACAAAGGAGTGAATACTTCATCTGTTTAGTACTGCCATGAACATTCTGTATAAGACTCAAAATATTTAGTATTATATATATGTACACATATCTGATACTTGATATATGTTGCTTATTTTAGAAACATTTGATGTGGATTACACATAGACATTAAGACATTAGAATAAGGCTAAAATACTGAGGGCTATGTAAAGGAGTGGGGGAGATTATTGGACCTGATATCTAAGCTAAGGATAATTTCTACAACTGCACATTACATTTAGTTCCTGTGCAGGTCACAAAGGCCAATAAAGAAATTCCATGAGTCATGTAGTATTCATTTTCTAATAAAAGGATATATATGAGTTGGTAAGAAGAAAATGTTCCCGGAAATAAACTGTAACAGGAATCTAACCCAGGATTACTATAATAAAAGAAAATATCTTTAATAGTAGCCTTTAGAGAAGACAGAAAATGTATTCATATGGTCATTTCTTACACTGACCCTTGGTAAAAATCAAGAGAATAATAGTCTATAGCGATTATATAAATGTGTTTCCACAGAGAACAAAGTGACAAGGTTGTCAGGCAGCTGGTGTCTGATGTTTTGTTGCAGCTGGAGGAGGCTGGGTGTGCTGCCCATGCTTTTGGCTGGATATGTATCTGAAACCTGGCATTTCTCTGATGCCTCAATCTCTAGAGCCCAGGCCCAGGCGCCTGCTGATAATGTTGATGCCAGTGACACACCCTGAAGGCCTGCCAACGCTGGACTGTTCCTGAGCAGTGGGTGGGTCCTCTGCCTTACCACCGCCACCTTGGCAGCTGCCTGTCTACTCAGAAGCTATTTGGGTGCCCCATCTCCTCACCACCAATGTGCTGGACTCTTAACTGCTGCTGGGGCTCCTGTTGGGCATCATAGGTGACTTGCATTCTAAATAAGTGGAGAATTTGGAAGTATTTCAAGACGTTAACAACCATGAAGATTATGCTGGTATATATCACATGTCTCCCCATAAGAAAGTCATCTATTTTCCCACAGAACTCACGTAGTAATGCAATTTCCCTTCTCGTGGGCATTTATCATATACATTTGTCATCTTCCCATCTAGACTATGAAATCTATGGGGCAGTGTCCATCTCTGGCTTATTTCTCTGCCCTGTAGCCCTTTAGCACAGTCCCTCATACTCACTCTGTATCTATTGAATGAATGAATGAATGGATGTCTTTAGCCAAATCCTTTAGATCTACAAACACCAGTGGAAATAGGGGAGCTATTTTGTAATATTTTCAACCTCTGTTGATTTTAGCTAGATTAAATAGAGTACTCTATTCTTTGTTGTATGAAATGATTTTGCATCTGCTTATAAAGATCTGATTCTTGAAAGTAAAAACCTGGGAAAAACAGATATAACAAGACCCCAATCCTTGAAATATGTTCTTTTTGAGGTTGACTGCCAGCAGAAACCTCATATTAACTCAGAAGGTCATTTTATGAAGCATCAAGTTTTCTCTTTTCTGATTGATAATAAATATCACCATATAACTTATTGTCTAAATTAGAACATTTTTAAGGATGAGCAAGGTCACTTTTAATAATTATATCAGGACCACAGGCATTAGATGAGACTGTCTTGGGCAAATGAAAATGTATGGTCACTCAGTTATAAATATATTTTTATTTTATGAACCATTGGTCGCCAGTGTGCCAATCTGCCTTCCATCTCCTTCGGCAGCCATGAAAGAGGCAAGGATTGACACATGTTGGGCATTTTACATTTCCCCAACTTGCCTTTTTTTATGTATGCATCAGACTGGGATCTGTATCTACTCTTTATCCTACCTGAAAGCACATTTGCAATTCCTAGGAATAAAACAGAGTAAAAGAAAAATGGCATCCCTATCATCTTTGAACACAGAAGCCAATAATTGCCACAGAGTACCATCAAGCCAAGTGGCTAGTGAATTCTCAGAGAAAAACAATTACTTCCCAGAAGATGACACTTTTAATTGTAAGCTTCAAAATTTGGTAAGATTCTCATGGAGAGGAGGGAATCAATTTTGATGGAACACTCATCAACACTTTTCCCTTCATTGGGGAGGATATTTGATCTCAGCTTAGAGGAACATAGGAGTAGGCAGAATGGCCGATATGAAATAAAATAGAAGACTAAATACATGGGGGTACAATTCCAGCTATCTGACTGGTCAGTCATTTGCTTGCAGTATGAAGTGTGTGGATTTATCACAGTAATATTCTTGTTGGTTTTTTGTAGACCATGCAGGTCTCATTATACCTATGCTGATGGCCTTGTCATCAGTGCTGATGATCAGAGTTCTCTTTGTTGGCCTTATGTGACTCAGTGACCTTCAGTAATTGAGGATAGAACATGGCCTAAGTGCTGAGGGTAAAGCAAGTGTCTATAGTGAGATCTTCTCTCCTCTAATAAGGGACCAAAAGTTTGTCAGAAACGATCAGCAGGTTTTCTTGGAACATTAAATAGAATGGAAATAAAGGGGCCCTCCCTGTCTTCATAAATTACACAAGAGTATCCAATCTGCTCATCTTCACCCTGTAATTTGGAATGGAAAAATCTCTTGTGCATAAATTGCCTTCCCTGAATCTAACACAATTAATCCAGAAGAGAAGTGGGAATGGGTAGCAGGGTTTTTTTTTTTCTTCAAATTTTGTTGTTAATTAAAAAAACAATTATCAAGGATTTCTAATTACTTTATAAGTGCTGTATGGCCTGTACCTGCTCCTCAGCAAATTAGTAAGATAATGCTGGAAACATCTTATTAAACAGAATTACTCTTTCTCCGCCTTCAGATTCACACATTTACTTAATAGGCCTCTTCTTGTGCAACACCTTTGTGAAACATTTATATCCATTAAGTTATCTCACAGTTATTAGCATTGTGCATTGGTTTCTACATTTTTTTTTTATGCAGGACCTAATAAATTGATAGGCTACACTAAGGGCATGTATCTTGAAAGATACTTCCTTAGAGAAAGTGAGTATTTAGGAAATAATAAAATCTTTCTGGAGGAAGGTATAAAGATTCATTGAAAAGATAGTACTTAAAGGGAAATAGAGCCCAGAGGTCCACAGAGAATCCCTGGGACAAAATGGGAATATCTGTAATAAGGGGCTGACAAGTGTAGGACTGGAGCAAAAATATAAGCCATTACAGAGTGCTGACAGGAAACATGTGAATTGGAGAAGCACCTCTATTCTAGTCATCAGATCTGTGTGAAATATGCTGCTCAAAGATATCGATAGAAGGACATTCACTTACCTGAGGGTTTCATCAAATATGTTAAGGTCTATAGCACATCATTTTGAATGTGAGTGGAACCAAGTTGAGAATTAAGCTGCTGATATATAGGAAATCATGATCTCATTGTCTTTTTAAATTGAATAAATTCGATGTGTAACACTGTGTACATTTAAATTATGTGGAGGTGGGGAGCCTGGGTGGCTCAGTCGGTTGGCTGACGTCAGCTCAGGTCATGATCTCGCGGCCTGTGAGTTCCAGCACTGCATCGGGCTCCGTGCTGACAGCGCTGAGCCTGGAGCCTGCTTCTGATTCTGTCTCTCCGTGTCTCTCTGAACCTTCCCTGCTTGCTCTCTCTCTCTCTCTCTTTCAAAAATAATAAACATTAATTTTTTTTTTTTTTTAATTATGTGGAGGCCGCTGGATGGCTCAGTCAGTTAAGCATCTGACTTTGGCTCAGGTCATGATCTCATGGTTTGTGGGTTGGAGCCCTCCATCAGGCTGTGTGCTCTGTGCTGACAGCTCGGAGCCTGGAGTTTGCTTCGGATTGTGTGTCTCCCTCTCTCTCTCTGGTCCTCCCCCACTTGCGCTTTCTCTCTCAAAAATAAATAAATATTAAAAAATATAAAGTAAAAAAATATATATAAATATATAAAATATATTTTATAAAAATATAAAAAAATAAGGTATGCAAGGTGTTACTTTGGTACATTTATATATTGTAATATGATGGCTGATGTAGTGATATTTATTACATTACATAATAATAGTACAATATTATTGTCTGTATTCATTATACTGTGCACTAGATATCTATGGCTTATTTACTACTTGTAACAAGTTTGTATACTTAAACACTCTTATCCTCCACCCCACTCCCTTGTTACCACCATTTTACTCTCTGTTTACTCCAAGTTTAAGTTTTTGGATTTCACATATAAGTGATACATAGTGCTTGTCTTTCTGAGTCTGACTTATCTTGCTCAGCATTATGTGCTCAAGGTCCGACCATGTTGTTGCAAATGGGAGAATGTCTTCTTCCTTTCTTATCGCTGAATAATCTTCCACTGTGTAAACATGCCACATCTTTTTTATCCATTCACCTGTTGATGGGCATTTGGGTTCTTTCCATATCTTGGCTATTCTGAATGAATCTGTGAAAAACATGGGAGTGCAGAGATCTCATCAAAATTCTGTTTTCATTTCCATTGGGTAAGCACCCAGAAGTGGAATTGCTGAGTTGTATGGTAGATCTGATTTTAATTTTTTGAGGAACTTCCATATTGTTTTCTATAGTGTTTGGACCAATTTGCATTCCCACCAACTGTGTATGTGGGTTGCCTTTTAACCATATCCTTGCCAGCACCTGTCTCCTTGATGACAACCATCCTACCGGCTGTGAGGTGAAATCTCACTGTGGTTTTGATTTGCATTTCCCCAATGATTAGTGATATTGAGCATCTTTTTATTTGTGTGTTGGCTGTTTAGATGTCCTCTTTGGGGAAATGTCTTTTTAGTTCTTCTTCCCATTTTCAAATTGGATTGTTTGTATTTTTATTACTGAGTTGACTGAGTTCTTTATATAGTTTGGATATTAATCCCTTATCTAACATAGAGTTTGCAAAAAAATTTTCTCGCATTCTGTATATCTTTTCATTTTGTTGATTGTTTCTTTTGCTCTGCAGAAGCTTTTGAGTTTGCTGTAGTCTCATTTGTTGATATTTTCTTTTGTTGTCTGTGCCTTTGGTGTTATACCCCCAAAATTATTGCCAACACCAATATTGATGAGATTTTTCTTACGTTCTACAAGTTTTATGGTATCAGGTCTTAAGTCTTTGATGCATTTTGAGTTAATTTTTGTGAATGGTGGGATATAGAGGTCCAATCATTGTTTTGCATATGTTTCTCCACTTTTCCCAGCACCATTTGTTGAAGAGACCATCTCTTCCCCATTGTGTATTTTTGACACTTCTGCTAAATATCAGAAGATCATATGTCACAGTTTAATTCTGGACTCTCTATTCTGTTCTATTGGTCAGTGTGTCTATTTTGGTGTCAGTACCAAACTGTTTTTTATTACTATGGCTTTGTAGTATAGTTTTCAGCCTGGAGGCATAATACTTCTAGCTTTGTTCTTTGTTCTCAGGATTGCTTTAGCTGTTTGGAGTCTTTGTGGTTCTATACGTATTTTAGGATTCTTTCGTCTATTTTTGTGAGGACTGCCTTTGGTATTTTGATGGAAATGTGTTGAATCTGTGAGTGGCTTTGCACAGTATAGCCATTTTAACAATATTAGTTTTCTGATTTGTGAACAACGTATGTTTTTCCATTTGTTTGTGTGTTCTTTGATTTCTTTCAGCAAAGCTTTGTACTTTTTATTGTACAGAACATTCAATTCCTTAAATTTATTCCAAAATATTTTGTTGGTTTTGATGCTATTGTGAATGGGATGGTTTTTCTTAATTATTTTTTGATGCTTTCTTATTAGTGTAAAGGAATGCAGTTGTTTTCTGTATGTTGATTTTGTATCCTGCCACTTTACTGAAATTTTGGTTTATTCCCACAGTTTTGGGGTAATTTTTTTATATATAGGATCACATCACCAGCAGATAATGGCAATTTTACTTTTTCCTTTCTGCTATGGGTGCCTTTTATTTCTTTATCTCTTAACCTAATTCTAGTCCTATATTGAATAGGATTGGGGGGAATGAATGTTCTTACATTGTTGGTGAACTTATGGGGAGACTCAATTTTTCTCTGTTGAGTTTAATGTTAGCTGTGGGTTTGCTATATATGACCCAAATTATGTTGAGATTTGTTATTTCTATACCCAGTATATTGAGGGTTTTTAACAAAAGGATGTTGCATTTTGTCAAATGCTTTTTGTACATCTATTGAGATGATCATGTGATTTTTTTTTAATGTTTCATTGTACTGATGTGATGTGTTACATTTATTGATTTGCCTATGTTGAAATGTCGTTGCACCTTAAGGATAAATCCTACTTGGTAATGGCATATAATCCTTTCAATATATTCTTGAATTTGTTTTCTAATATTTTGTTGAGAATTTCTGCATCTGTATTCATTGGGAATGTTAGTATATAGTTTTCTTTTCTTGTGGTATCTTTATTTGGTTTTGGTATTAAAGTAATGCTGACCTCTTAGAATAAAGTTGGAAGTGTTTCCTCCCTTTTGATATTTTTGAAGAGTTTGAGGAGTATTGGCATTCATTTATCTTAAAAAAATTTTTTTATGTTTTTTTTTTTTTAGAGAGAGAGAAGCCAAGCATGAACAGGGGAGGGGCAGAGAGAGGGAGGCACAGAATCCAAAGCAGGCTTCAGGCTCTGAGCTGTCAGCACAGAGCCCGACATGGAACTCAAAGTCACAAACCGTGAGATCATGACCTGAGCAGACATCGGGTGCTCAACCAACTGAGCCACCCAGGCGCCCCAGCATTAATTCATCTTTACATGTTTGGTAGAATTCTCTAGTGAAGCCGTCTGATCCTGGAGTGTTCTATATTAGGATTTTGTTTTTATTTTGGATTCTATCTCTTGTTATTGATCTGTCCAGCTTTTCTATTTCTTCCTAATTCAGTCTTGGTTGGTTGTGTATTTCTAGAAATGTACTCATTTATTCTAGATTATTCAATTTTCTGGCATATAGTTGTTAATATAGTCTCTTATGATTTTGTTATTTCTGTAGTATCAGTTGTAATGTGTCTTCTTTCATTTTTAATTTTATTTGAGTCTTCTTTCTTTTTCATAATTAGTCTAGCTAAAGATTTATCAATTTTATATGAGAGAGAGAGAGAGAGAGAGGACGGGGCAGTGAAAGAGGGAGATGCAGAATCTGAAACAGGCTCCAGGCTCTGAGCTGTCAGCAAAGAGCCCAATGTGGGACTGGAAATCATGAGCACTGAGATCATGATCTGAGCCTAAGTAGGATGCTTAACCGACTGAGCCACCCAGGTACCTGAAGATTTGTCAATTTTATCTTTTCTTTTTTTTAATGTTTTAATGTTTATTTATTTTGAGAGAGAGAACATGAGTGGGGCAGGGGAGAGAGAGAGAGGGAGACACAGAATCTGAAGCAGGCTTCAGGCTCTGAGCTGTCAGCACAGAGCCCCATGTGGGGTTCAGACTCAAACTGTGATATCATGACCTGAGGTGAAGTTGGATGCTTAACCAACTGAGCCACCCAGGCACCCCAATTGTGTTTACCATTTCAAAGAACCAGCTTTTAGTTTTGTAGATCCTTTCTATTGTTTTTTTCTGGTCTGTATTTCATTTATTTCTACTCTGATCCTTATTATTTCCTTCATTCTGCTAACTTTGAGTTTGTTCTTTTTTTCCCCTAGTTCCTTGAGGTATCAAGCTAGGTTATTTATTTGAGATCTTTCTAATTTCTTAATATATGCATTTATTAATATAAACTTTCCTCTCAGAACCGCTTTTGCTGCATCCCACAATGTTTGATGTGTTCATTTTCATTACATTTGTCTCAACACAATTTTTTTATTTCCCTCTCAATTTCTTTTTTGACTCAGTGTTTGCTTAAAACGGTGTTGTTTACACATATTGGTACATCTTCTCACTTTCCTTTTGCTAATTTCTAGTTTCATAGAGAATATGGTTGGTATGCTTTCAAACTTCTTAAATTGACTAAGATTTTTTTTGTGACCTGTCAAATGTTGTATCCTGGAGAATGTTTCATGTGCACTTGAGAAGAGTGCATATTCTGCTGCTATTGGGTGGAATGTTCTGTATATGTCTATTAAAACCATTTGTTCTAAACTGTGGTTTAATTCCAACGTTTCCTTGTTGACTTTCTGTCTAGATGACCTATCCATTGTTGATAGTGGGGTATTGAAGTTCTCTATAATTAATATTGTCTATTTCACCCTTAAGATTTGTTATTTGCTTAACACATTTCAATGCTTGGGTGTTGGGAGTATGTATACTTAATGATTGCTATATCTTCTCCAAGTATTGATCCCTTTATTGTTATATAGTGATCTTCTTTGTATTTTGTTACCCATTTTGGCTTACAAATTATTTTGTCTGATATAAGTATGGCTACACCTGTCTACTTTTCGTTTCCATTTGTTTGATATATCATCTTCCATCCTTTTGTTTTGAGCCTATGTGTGTCTTTAGACCTGAAATGGGTCTCCTGTAGGCAGCAATAGTTGGATATTTTTTTTCTCCCATCCATCTAGACGCTCTGTGCCTTTTGATTGGTTGGTGAGTTTAATCCATTTATATTTAGGGCTACTATTGATATGTAAGGATTTGTGACGGCCATTTTAGTTTTTGCCTTCTGGTTATTTTGTCTCTCCATCATTTCTTTTTCCTTCTGTTTCTGTCTACCTTTGTAAGTTGGTAGTTTTCCATGGTAACTTACTTAGTCTCCCCCATTTTTAATGTTTCATGTCTCTGCTCTAGGTTTTTGCTTTGTGGTTAGCATGAGGTGTACATGAAACATAGATAGATAAAATAGTTCTTTTTCTGCCAATAACAGTTTATCTTCACTCACCCATAAAGTTCCAACTTTTTGCTCTTTCCCTTTTATATTTTTGATGTCATAAGCAATGTCTTAGTGCTTTGATTTCCTTACTAAGTTGTGGTGGCTATAATTATTCTTAATGCTTTTTTCCTTTAACCATCATGCTATAGTTAAGAGATTAATATCCTATTCTAAAAACAATAGTCTAATTGTGACTGACTTTAACTTTAATCAGAGTTTGTGAGCTTTTGTTTTTTAATTTCAGCTTGGAGAACTCCTTTCATTTCTTGTAAGGGAGGTCTAATGGTGATGAACTCCCTCAGTTTTTGTTTGTCTGGGAAAGCTTTTATTTCTCCTTCATATCTGAAGGCTAACTTTGCTGGATAGAGTATTCTTGACTGGCAGCGTTTTTTGTTTTTTGTTTTTTTTCAGTTTTGTTATTTATTTTTTATTGAAGTGTAATGGCTACAGTTTTTATCTTTTAATATTTTTGAATATATCATTCCACTCTCTCCTGACCTGTAGAGTTTCTTTTGAGAAATCTGCTGAGAATGCTGCTTGTACCCTAACAGGGGTAACTTTGTAGGTTGCTGTCTTTTTTACTAGCTTCCCTTAAAATTTTTGATTATTGACTTTTGACCATTTTAATAAGATGTGTCTTAGAGAAAGTCTTTTTGTGTTGCGATAATAAGGTGTTGTGAACTTGTATATTCATTTATTTCCCCAGATTTGGGAATTCTCAGCTATTACTTCTTTTCTTTCTGTTCAAGTATAATTAACATACAGTGTTATAGTAGTTTTAGGTGTACAGTATAATGATTCATCAATTTTGTACATTTCTCAGTGCTCATCAAGATAAGTGTGCTCTTAATTCCCTTTATCTATTTCACCCATTCTCCACCCAGCTCAATCTGGCAATCACCAGCTTGTTCTCTATAGTTAAGGGTCTGTTTTTTGTTTGCTCTTTCTTCCTTCCTCCCTTTCTTCCCTTAAATTCCATGTATTAATAAAATCATATGGTATTTGTCTTTCTCTGACTTATTTCACTTAGCATTATATGCTCTAAGTCCATCCATGTTGTAGTAAATGGCACAATTTCATTCTTTTTTATGGTTGAGTAATATTCCATAGTGTGTGTGTGTGTGTGTGTGTGTGTGTGTGTGTGTACATAAATACTACATCTTCTTTATCCATTCATCTCTCAATTGATGCTTGGGTTGCTTCCATATCTTGGCTATTGTAATTAATGCTGCAGTATCATTGGGGTCTATATACCTTTTTGAATTAGTATTTTCATTTCCTTTGGGTAAATACCTAGTGGTGGAATTACTGAATAATATGATAATTCTAGTTTTAATTTTTTGAGGAAACTCCATAATGTTTTCCACAGTGCCTGCTTCAGTTTGCATTCTTACTAACAGTACACAACTGTTCCTTTTTCTTCACATCCTTGCCAACACTTGTTATTTCTTATGTTTTTTGTTTTTGTTTTTTTTTTTATTTTAGCCATTCTGACAGGGTAAAGTGATATAACATTGTAGTTTTAATTTGCATTTCCCTAATAATTAGTGATGTTGAACATCTTTTCATGTGTCTGTTGGCACTCTGTTTGCCTTCTTTGGAAACATGTCTATTCAGGTCCTCGGCCCATTTTTAATCAGATTATTTGTTTCTCAGTGTTGAATTGTATAAGTTATTTAAATATTTTGATTATTAGCCCCTTATCAGATATATATTTGTAAATATCTTCCCCCATTCAATAGCTTCTTCTTTGTTTTGTTGACAGTTTCCTTTACTGTACAAAACCTTTTTATTTTGGTGTAGTCATAGTAGTTTAATTTTGCTTTTTTCCCCTTGCCAGACATATCAAGAATAGTATTTCCACAACTGATGTCAAAGAAATTATTGCCTATGTTTTTCTTCCCGGAATTTTACAGTTTCTGGTTTCATATTTAGACCTTTAATCCTAACCTATTATGTCTCTAAATACACTCTCTGTTCTCTTTCTCTCTTCTTTTTGTGGAATATCCATTATTATTATGTTGACTTTTCTAAGTGAGTCAGATAGTTCTCATAGGGTTTCTTAACTTTATACAGATTTTAGTTCTTGATCCTCTTCCACCTGATCATTTCTATATTTTCATCTTCAAGCTTGCTAATTCTCTCTTCTATATGATCTGTCTGCTCTATTTCCAGTGCATTCAAATGCATTCTTCATCTCATTTACTGAGTTCTTTAGCTTCATAATTTTAGTTTGGTTCTTTTTAGAATTTCAATCTCTTTGTAAAGTACTCCTTTCTTCATTAATTCTACTGTTGTAGATCATTCTATTGCTTTTCTGATTTTTCTTGTAGCTTGTTGAATTTGTTCATAACACCTATTTTAAATTATCACATTACAATATTTAGTGTTTTTGAGTTTAGTTGTTGGAAAATTGTCACTTCTTTTTGTGATACCGTATTATCATGATTTTTCTTGGTGTTTCGTGAGAAATGCCTCTATGGCAGCATTTTGCATAGTAAACACCTTTCTTATTTGGGCAAGGTTTTGTTTACTTTGACTAACAACAGTTCAACAGGTTGGTAATTAGAAGCCTTCCTTTGGTCTTCCAGAAGATGGCGCTATAGCACAAATTTTTGGTTTCTCTTCTGGGAGCTAATTTGGGCTAAGGTTGAAAGAGTGGGCATTAAAAAAACCAAGCAAAGAATGGCAGTAGGGGTAGGTGGTGAGGTGTATAATTAGTACCTAGGAGTTTGGATGTGCCCATCACCTGGTAGAGGGATCACCAAATGGGGAGGACCAAGAAGTCCATGGGCCATCCTCTGGGCCTCCTGCCTACAGCAATAGCCGCTTTCCTTCATTGGTATTTGCCTATTTCTCTTTCCTTTCCCTCTTCCAACCACCGCATCTGTCTTCAGAGAGAGCAACTGGTCTTCCCAACTGCAGCCTATGTAGTTACCGTCTTCACCCTCTAACTCTTCTGCCAGAAAGTTTATGCTGGTTTGCTGCCAGACCAGCGCTGCCTTTTCTGCCATTACCGCCTATACTGCCACCAGCTCTGCTGCCATTTCCCACCTTTGCGGTGACTTCCATGTTCCCATCCTCTCCTGTAGTCCAATCCATCCACTTTCAAGTGCATAGATGGATGGATCTCTTGTGTGTCTTGGTATGCTGTGCAGAGGTGCTTTATTTATTTATTTATTTATTTATTTATTTATTTTTTGGTTATGGGTGTCCAATTAGTTGTAAATCAAAGGGGAGAGAACTGAAGAAGGGCAGAAAGGCTCATATCTCCATGATGCTCACGGAACTCCCATTATCCCCCAGTTTTAAATAATCTTTAAGAGACTTTGCATCACATAGTCCATCCTAGAACTACATAATACTGGAGACTGAATATGAAGTTAAGATATATTCAAAGGTTTTTTGAATTTCCTAAATTTGAAATAACTTTCACTTAGTCTAAATATATATTTTTTCTTTTATATAGCAGTTCACATAAGCTTCATGGTAACAGTACTCCTTGCACTTTTTTCCCCTCTTTTTTAGTTTAGTACTCAGTAGTTCCAGGAGCTGTGTCAAAATCACAATTCTGTTATACCAAATTGTTATGTGTGGTTTGTTAGCTTGTCCAGCAGCATATTATAGCAGGGGATCTACGATTAAGCCTAAAATTTCCTCCCCTCTTGTCTACATCTGCAATAATCAGTCCATTGTGCCCTGGGTATCTAACAAATATTATTAAGTCTGTAATGCTTTGATGTCACATATACCAAGCCGCCCTTTACCAGAATGAGAGTTCCATTTTGGCATGTATTGCTCATGAAATATTTGTGGAGTGTTGGGGAAACTATGGAAATCTTTTTATTTGTAGGAATTAAAAAAACACAACAACAATTCATCATGAATAAATGGTACGGGTAGGGATTTTAAGAGAACACTGGGACACAGTTTGAACTTCAAGTTTGATCAGAGAAATTTCACAGAGATAGAGGGAACACACAAATAAAATTTAACAATTGTAAAATACGCATGATGACTAAAAGTCAAAGGATTTGGAATCACCAGATAGAAAGTGAGAGTCAAAAAGTAGTTTATCGACTTCTGGGGAAGATGGCGGGTTGAAATAAAAAAGAGGTAGAGAATCTAACAGTCCAATAACCATATAAGCAATTGGATAGGTGTTAAAGGTAACAATTTAAAAAGGAATAGACCACAACAATGTGAATATACTTTACTGAGCTATACCCTTAAAGAAGGTTAGGATGGCAAATTTTGTTATGTATTTTTTACCACAAATAAAATGTTTTGTAAAAGGAAAAAAAAAAGTAGTTTACAAATGACTTTGAGTAAGACAAAGGATGAGTTGGGAGGTCCTGACAAGTCTCATTGCAAGCTTCTTTGTGACTATTTAATTTCAGGAGTAATTGCGTGGGTATAGGTGACCTAGGATGGGCTTCTTTGTGCTTGAGCACAGCTGGGAGGGAGGTTTCTCCTATTTTGGTGAGGTGCAGGGCCAGGAGCAGCAGATCAGTGGTGGAGCAGAGCAGGAGACGTATGGGCAGCCAGTGTACCAAGACTGGGAGGAGGAGCTGTGGGTACTGGGCGGGCGGAGAGGACCAGTAGTGGGAACTTTTCCTGGGCTCCCCAGAAATGTTCCCACTGGGCTCTGCAGGATGCTGGTGAGACAGGACACTCATGTCAAAGTAATTGGGTACCATCAACAAGATCCTAAATCTCCTGCCACTGTGGAATAAGTGCTCCTTACACAGTTGTTCTCTGCCCATGGACTTTGGGCAGCATGGGGTTAATTATGATCAAGGTTACCTAAACTAGATGCAAAATAGAAAGTGAAGGGGGCACAGGCACATTGAGTTCCTTTACATAGTTTACTAAGGCCAACCAACTCATGTAGATTGTTTGGAATATACTTTGTCTCTGTCCTCTAGTTATAATTCCTTTAAGATTTCCCCAGAAAGTCTCCACTGTAAAATTTTATCTGCTTGGCATATATACATCTTATTTGCATACTTGTTTGCATTAAGCCATCCTTCCCTAGGCGGTAGGGCCACCATCTTTTATTCTTTGGGACCTTTTTGATTACTCTACATTTTATTTATAAAATTTATTTTTAGTATTACTCTAAATAGTTTGGACAAAATAGAATCCCAGTAAATACCTATTTAATAAATAATTGACATTGAATTATCCCCCCCTTAACATATATAACAAAGAATGGTTTTGTATTATAAGTGTAATGTTAATTGTTAGAATTTTTGATACTAAAAAAATTGTTTTCTCAAGGCAAGCCTAGTTTGCTATTGTGCCTTTTTTAAAATCACGTCATAAAAAATATTTTAAGGTATTTCCCTCTTGGCTAAGGATTATATTAAAATAAAAGTGCACTGTAAAAATAGTGACGAGTATAATGCAAAATTATTTTGTAGAATTCTTATTCTTCTGAGAACCTAAGAGTGTATGATACACTAATGTAGGTTGGACTAAGTTCAAAGTTGTTTTTCTTCCAGTAAAAGGCTTTTCTTCAAAATGTACTTATTTCTGAGTTAAGGTTTTCTTATTTTTATGGAATCAGGATAGAATACCTCCTTCTCTGAACTCTTGTTTATTTTGATACTCAAATAATAGCTTAAATTCCTTTCTAAAGTGTCAAGCCCCATACAAGTATTAGAATTAAACAGTTCTTCATTTATTCATTTATTAATTCAAGGCATATTCGAGCCCCTGTGTGTATGAATGCCAGGGCAAGTGCTACCAAAGCTTCAAAGATACTTAAGAACCACATTTGCCCTCCTCTTAAAACAAACGCCTTTTAACTTTATGACATCCAAAATTTTTAGCCCAAGTGGACAATCTTCCAGTTTAATCAGCTACCCAAGTAAAAGAGGGCAGATTTCAAAAGTTCAGAAAAAAGATAAGTCATGGTATAGGTCTCTGGAATGAAAAAGACTTTAGAAAGTTTGGAAAACTTTCAGCAATAGTATTGTAGCTATAAGGCTGCAGATTAAGCCAACAAGGGAAAAAAAAGGTGGTGGTATTCAAAGAAAACTATTTTCCAATATTTGAAGGTCCATACTCTGTAAGAAATATTAGATTCACTCTGTGTGGTCAGCTCCAAGAGAAAGAATAAGACCATTTAGGGAAAATTACAAGGACGTAGATTTCAGAATATTATAAAAGAGAAATTTCTAATATGCTAAGTTATCTAAAACAAGATGGGATATCTGAGGCGTGATGAGTTTCTTGTTCCTGGAAGAATTCAAGCACAAAATGTACCACCTCTTGCTTGAGCGGGAAACCTGTATTCCAATGTCGATATTCTGACTCACTGGTTCTACTCTCTGAGTTGGTTTCATTACACTACGAAAATCCCCTCTCCATCTGCCCTTTGTGGCCTCCTCTCCTAACTCCCTCCTCCTTAGAAGGCATTGGAGTAACAGGAAGAATAAGGCTCCTTTAATATTAATTCTGCTATTAAGCAGGGAGAGATTCTCACTTAAGATGAGGTTTCTATTTAAGGATAAACCCAGGGTCACAGATTTATGTTTTTACTTATCTTTCTTTTCATTTCAAATGGAACTGTAAGTGTTTAATATGGTGCTCGTATCATTTCATTTTATTTTCCAAATGTAAGTATGTAGGGATGGAGTGAGTCTGTTTTGCTGTGATACAGCAATTGGTTTTCCTCCTCTGTTTTCAATCAGACAGTTTTAAATTTTGGTTAGGCGCATAAACACACTGTGATGGACGACATTAATAAATAAGTATTACATCGTCTCTGCTTGAGCATTCCCTCTTCATCTTTATCTTTTTTGTTTAAATCCTGTGGGGTCTCAGAATGCTCTTTATGGAGATCAAGAAGATTAAGCAAAATTAGCTCTCTACTACATAATGGGCTTTCCTCTCTCTTGGCATGTGTCTCCCCTCTCTGCATATGGTGACTTCCTCTGATATCAACAGGAGATTCACAGATGGGGGGAAAATTATGTTCTAGGAGGGCACACCATGAGGTTTCAGAGTTCTTATTCATTTCTAGCAGTGTATATGTTTGAATTGGAATAAAAAATGAAAATGATAGGTAAATCAGCTGGCTACTCAAAGACACCTCCAGATTCATCTATCTCCTAGGGCAGGCTGACCTTTTCAATCTTGGAGTGAAGGGTAGTTTTCTAGTCTTGAGAACATCTAAACCATAGCTCCATAAACGGATGATATCTTAAAAGAGGTTATTTTCAGAGAGAACTATACCTCACCCATGTCAAACAGTGAAATTCATGCTGTTTATAAAGTTCTCCAGAGAGAGGCTGGCTTACTCATGGGCAGAGTCGGCAGCTGCCTACATGGAATAATTTGAGGATCAATGAGAGGCCCCATGCTTTAAAATCTATCTCCCTCATCAGTCTGCAGTGGTGCCTGAAATTTCCACCATTACTGTCATTTCTTAAAAGCCTTTAAGAGGACATATGCCCTATTATCTTGAGGGAGGTAACATTAATTAACTATATAACATATTAGAATGGATGAGTTTTCTTGTTAATAACCCATTACAACCATTGACACCCAGTAAAGATCAGGAATGTGAAGAAATAAAAGCAAGGGCAGGTAAGTTTTAATGGAGAAGGAGAAGATGGTGATTCATAATGTGAGTGTAGGGAGTATTGCTCAGGCCTTATGGGGGGATTCTAATGGGAATAACCAATGGGGAAAAAGAAGGCACTGGGTATTTTGTTCCAGGTAGTGGGGTGTGCATGGCTCCAAAATGTGAGCAATGGAAAACCAAAGGAGGGGAACAGAGGACAAAATATACTTGCCTTATCATCTTGTTAACCTCAGCCTTACCCCTCCCAAAGAAGTTCATAGTCTTTTTTTTTTTTTTTAGAAGTTCATAGTTTTAATAATCATTTCTGGAGTTATTTCCAACTAAATTAAATGTGTGTACTTGAGGGTTAAAGATGTCTTTAACCTTGTATCAATAAAAATGGAAAACTGATCATCATAATTTGTATGGCAATGCTTCACTAATTTATAGTATTTTTATTGGCCCTTTAGCTATAGTATCCATTGACTAATTCTTTTTCTTTAGTGGCTTCTTCAGAAGTATTACTTAATTTTTTTTAAATTAAACAATATAAAGTATCTATAGTGTTTAATTCGAATCAGAGAAGTTTAAGAGCTGGGATGAATGACTTGAGAGCTCTTAGTTCAACCCCATTACTTTAGAGATGAGAAATTGACTCACATGTCATGGAGTGTCTTTATTACTCCTTCATATATTTATTGAATATTGACTATGTGCTAGGCACAGGGATACAGCAGATACAGGGATACAGGGATACAGGAAAAGACTTATAGTCTTTTCCTCATGGAGCTTATACTTTAGTGGAGAAAACATAGCTAATCAACTTAACATAAAATTACATATAAAGTTAAGAGCTGTGGTAAGTGTTATTAAATGATATGTTTCATGAATGTGTAATATGGGGGAACTTGATCTTTCTGGGAACGGTGTTAGAAACACTTTGTTGCAGAAATCATGTTTGAATTGATATCTAAAGGTGAGTGGAGGTTCACTAAGCAAATAAAAGAGAGGAGAAAGAGAAGTCTAGGCAATGGGTAGAGAATGCACAAAGGTCCTATTGTACGAAGTCCTGGCATGTTTAAGAAATTAACAAAAAGCCTGGCTGTTTGGAACTCAGAGGGTGACAGGGAGAGAGTTTTGAGAAGATCCTAGAGAAGTAAAGTGAGGCTGATCATGGAGGGCTTTGTTTAGGATTTTGACTTTGTTCTAGAAGCAGTGCATAGAATGAACTGGAGCAGGATACGTGTGTATAAGGAGGCTAAAGCAATGATCTAGAATAAAACTGTTGGTGACTTGCTTAAGGCTATAGAGCTTTGTTAGAATTGCCCTTACTTCTAGGTTCCTTGATTAACAAATATTTTTTTTACTCATAGTATGTATTTGTTGCATTTTAAACTTCTGTCATCCATATATCCCACTTCCATTTTAGTAGGGGTATTTTACTTCTTCCTACAACCAATTCCTGTAATTTTGTTGGAGCTGACTTGAGCCTCGGCTCTAGGTATACTATGTGATTCAGACTTGACCAATGAGAACCACAGACTCTTTGGGAACCATAGCATTTGGTTCAGGAGTGGGGATGTGATATTATGATAGGGAATGAGATGCCATGGAACTGTCATTAGGCCTTCTTTTTATTTATTTATTTATTTATTTATTTATTTATTTATTTATTTTTTAATACATGAAATTTACTGTCAAATTGGTTTCCATACAACACCCAGTGCTCATCCCAAAAGGTGCCCTCCTCAATACCCATCACCCACCCTCCCCTCCCTCCCACCCCCCATCAACCCTCAGTTTGTTCTCAGTTTTTAACAGTCTCTTATGCTTTGGCTCTCTCCCACTCTAACCTCTTTTTTTTTTTTTTTTCCTTCCCCTCCCCCATGGGTTTCTGTTATGTTTCTCAGGATCCACATAAGAGTGAAACCATATGGTATCTGTCTTTCTCTGTATGGCTTATTTCACTTAGCATCACACTCTCCAGTTCCATCCATGTTGCTACAAAAGGCCATATTTCACTTTTTCTCATTGCCACGTAGTATTCCATTGTGTATATAAACCACAATTTCTTTATCCATTCATCAGTTGATGGACATTTAGGCTCTTTCCATAATTTGGCTATTGTTGAGAGTGCCGCTATAAACATTGGGGTACAGGTGCCCCTATGCATCAGTACTCCTGTATCCCTTGGATAAATTCCTAGCAGTGCTATTGCTGGGTCATAGGGTAGGTCTATTTTTAATTTTCTGAGGAACCTCCACACTGCTTTCCAGAGCGGCTGTACCAATTTGCATTCCCACCAACAGTGCAAGAGGGTTCCTGTTTCTCCACATCCTCTCCAGCATCTATAGTCTCCTGATTTCTTCATTTTGGCCACTCTGACTGGCGTGAGGTGGTATCTGAGTGTGGTTTTGATTTGTATTTCCCTGATAAGGAGCGACGTTGAACATCTTTTCATGTGCCTGTTGGCCATCCGGATGTCTTCTTTAGAGAAGTGTCTATTCATGTTTTCTGCCCATTTCTTCACTGGGTTATTTGTTTTTCGGGTGTGGAGTTTGATGAGCTCTTTATAGATTTTGGATACCAGCCCTTTGTCCGATGTGTCATTTGCAAATATCTTTTCCCATTCCGTTGGTTGCCTTTTAGTTTTGTTGGTTGTTTCCTTTGCTGTGCAGAAGCTTTTTATCTTCATAAGGTCCCAGTAATTCACTTTTGCTTTTAATTCCCTTGCCTTTGGGGATGTGCCGAGTAAGAGATTGCTACGGCTGAGGTCAGAGAGGTCTTTTCCTGCTTTCTCCTCTAAGGTTTTGATGGTTTCCTGTCTCACATTCAGGTCCTTTATCCATTTTGAGTTTATTTTTGTGAATGGTGTGAGAAAGTGGTCTACTTTCAACCTTCTGCATGTTGCTGTCCAGTTCTCCCAGCACCATTTGTTAAAGAGACTGTCTTTTTTCCATTGGATGTTCTTTCCTGCTTTGTCAAAGATGAGTTGGCCATACGTTTGTGGGTCTAGTTCTGGGGTTTCTATTCTATTCCATTGGTCTATGTGTCTGTTTTTATGCCAATACCATGCTGTCTTGATGATGACAGCTTTGTAGTAGAGGCTAAAGTCTGGGATTGTGATGCCTCCTGCTTTGGTCTTCTTCTTCAAAATTACTTTGGCTATTCGGGGCCTTTTGTGGTTCCATATGAATTTTAGGATTGCTTGTTCTAGTTTCGAGAAGAATGCTGGTGCAATTTTGATTGGGATTGCATTGAATGTGTAGATAGCTTTGGGTAGTATTGACATTTTGACAATATTTATTCTTCCAATCCATGAGCAGGGAATGTCTTTCCATTTCTTTATATCTTCTTCAATTACCTGCATAAGCTTTCTATAGTTTTCAGCATACAGATCTTTTACATCTTTGGTTAGATTTATCCCTAGGTATTTTATGCTTCTTGGTGCAATTGTGAATGGGATCAGTTTCTTCATTTGTCTTTCTGTTGCTTCATTGTTAGTGTATAAGAATGCAACTGATTTCTGCACATTGATTTTGTATCCTGCAACTTTGCTGAATTCATGTATCAGTTCTAGCAGACTTTTGGTGGAGTCTATCGGATTTTCCATGTATAATATCATGTCATCTGCAAAAAGCAAAAGCTTGACTTCATCTTTGCCAATTTTGATGCCTTTGATTTCCTTTTGTTGTCTGATTGCTGATGCTAGAACTTCCAGCACTATATTAAACAACAGCGGTGACAGTGGGCATCCCTGTCGTGTTCCTGATCTCAGGGAAAAAGCTCTCAGTTTTTCCCCGTTGAGGATGATGTTAGCTGTGGGCTTTTCATAAATGGCCTTTATGATCTTTAAGTATGTTCCTTCTATCCCGACTTTCTCAAGGGTTTTTATTAAGAAAGGGTGCTGGATTTTGTCAAAGGCCTTTTCTGCATCGATTGACAGGATCATATGGTTCTTCTCTTTTTTTTTGTTAATGTGATGTATCACGTTGATCGATTTGCGAATGTTGAACCAGCCCTGCATCCCAGGAATGAATCCCACTTGATCATGGTGAATAATTCTTTTTATATGCTGTTGAATTTGATTTGCTAGTATCTTATTAAGAATTTTTGCATCCATATTCATCAGGGATATTGGCCTGTAGTTCTCTTTTTTTACTGGGTCTCTGTCTGGTTTAGGAATCAAAGTAATACTGGCTTCATAGAATGAGTCTGGAAGTTTTCCTTCCCTTTCTATTTCTTGGAATAGCTTGAGAAGGATAGGTATTATCTCTGCTTTAAATGTCTGGTAGAACTCCCCTGGGAAGCCATCTGGTCCTGGACTCTTATTTGTTGGGAGATTTTTGATAACCGATTCAATTTCTTCGCTGGTTATGGGTCTGTTCAAGCTTTCTATTTCCTCCTGATTGAGTTTTGGAAGAGTGTGGGTGTTTAGAAATTTGTCCATTTCTTCCAGGTTGTCCAATTTGCTGGCATATAATTTTTCATAGTATTCCCTGATAATTGTTTGTATCTCTGAGGGATTGGTTGTAATCATTCCATTTTCATTCATGATTTTATCTATTTGGGTCATCTCCCTTTTCTTTTTGAGAAGCCTGGCTAGAGGTTTGTCAATTTTGTTTATTTTTTCAAAAAACCAACTCTTGGTTTCGTTGATCTGCTCTACAGTTTTTTTAGATTCTATATTGTTTATTTCTGCTCTGATCTTTATTATTTCTCTTCTTCTGCTGGGTTTAGGCTGCCTTTGCTGTTCTGCTTCTATTTCCTTTAGGTGTGCTGTTAGGTTTTGTATTTGGGATTTTTCTTGTTTCTTGAGATAGGCCTGGATTGCAATGTATTTTCCTCTCAGGACTGCCTTCGCTGCATCCCAAAGCGTTTGGATTGTTGTATTTTCATTTTCGTTTGTTTCCATGTATATTTTAATTTCTTCTCTAATTGCCTGGTTGACCCACTCATTCGTTAGTAGGGTGTTCTTTAACCTCCATGCTTTTGGAGGTTTTCCAGACTTTTTCCTGTGGTTGATTTCAAGCTTCATAGCATTGTGGTCTGAAAGTATGCATGGTATAATTTCAATTCTTGTAAACTTATGAAGGGCTGTTTTGTGACCCAGTATATGATCTATCTTGGAGAATGTTCCATGTGCACTCGAGAAGAAAGTATATTCTGTTGCTTTGGGATGCAGAGTTCTAAATCTATCTGTCAAGTCCATCTGATCCAATGTATCATTCAGGGCCCTTGTTTCTTTATTGACTGTGTGTCTAGATGATCTATCCATTTCTGTAAGTGGGGTGTTAAAGTCCCCTGCAATGACCACATTCTTATCAATAAGGTTGCTTATGTTTATGAGTAATTGTTTTATATATCTGGGGGCTCGGGTATTTGGCGCATAGACATTTATAATAGTTAGCTCTTCCTGGTGGATAGACCCTGTGATTATTATATAATGCCCTTCTTCATCTCTTGTTACAGCCTTTAATTTAAAGTCTAGTTTGTCTGATATAAGTATGGCTACTCCAGCTTTCTTTTGGCTTCCAGGAGCATGATAAATAGTTCTCCATCCCCTCACTCTCAATCTAAAGGTGTCCTCAGATCTAAAATGAGTCTCTTGTAGACAGCAAATAGATGGGTCTTGTTTTTTTATCCATTCTGATACCCTATGTCTTTTAGTTGGCGCATTTAATCCATTTACATTCAGTGTTATTATAGAAAGATATGGGTTTAGAGTCATTGTGATGTCTGTATGTTTTATGCTTGTAGTGATGTCTCTGGTACTTTGTCTCACAGGATCCCCCTTAGGATCTCTTGTAGGGCTGGTTTCGTGGTGACAAATTCCTTCAGTTTTTGTTTGTTTGGGAAGACCTTTATCTCTCCTTCTATTCTAAATGACAGACTTGCTGGATAAAGGATTCTCGGCTGCATATTTTTTCTGTTTAGCACACTGTAGATATCGTGCCAAGCCTTTCTGGCCTGCCAAGTTTCAAAGGAGAGATCCGTCACGAGTCTTATAGGTTTCCCTTTATATGTGAGGGCACGTTTATCCCTTGCTGCTTTCAGAATTTTCTCTTTATCCTTGTATTTTGCCAGTTTCACTATGATATGTCGTGCAGAAGATCGATTCAAGTTACGTCTGAAGGGAGTTCTCTGTGCCTCTTGGATTTCAATGCCTTTTTCCTTCCCCAGTTCAGGGAAGTTCTCAGCTATAATTTGTTCAAGTACCCCTTCAGCACCTTTCCCTCTCTCTTCCTCCTCTGGGATACCAATTATGCGTATATTATTTTTTTTTAGTGTATCACTTAGTTCTCTAATTTTCCCCTCATACTCCTGGATTTTTTTATCTCTCTTTCTTTCAGCTTCCTCTTTCTCCATAACTTTATCTTCTAGTTCACCTATTCTCTCCTCTGCCTCTTCAAGCCGAGCCATTGTGGTTTCCATTTTGTTTTGCATTTCGTTTAAAGCGTTTTTCAACTCCTCGTGACTGTTCCTTAGTCCCTCGATCTTTATGGCAAGAGATTCTCTGCTGTCCTGTATACTGTTTTCAAGCCCAGCGATTAATTTTATGACTATTATTCTAAATTCACTTTCTGTTATATTATTTAAATCCTTTTTGATCAGTTCATTAGCTGTTGTTATTTCCTGGAGATTCTTCTGAGGGGAATTCTTCCGTTTGGTCATTTTGGAGAGTCCCTGGCGTGGTGAGGACCTGCAGTGCACTTCCCCTGTGCTGTGGTGTATAACTGGAGTTAGTGGGCGGGGCCGCAGTCCGACCCGATGTCTGCCCCCAGCCCACTGCTGGGGCCACAGTCAGACTGGTGTGTGCCTTCTCTTCCCCTCTCCTAGGGGCGGGATTCACTGTGGGGTGGCGAGTCCCGTCTGGGCTACTTGCACACTGCCAGGCTTGTGTTGCTGGGGATCTGGCGTATTAGCTGGGGTGGGTAGGCAAGGTGCACGGGGGCTGGAGGGGCAGGCTTAGCTCGCTTCTCCTTAGGTGATCCACTTCAGGAGAGGCCCTGTGGCAGCGGGAGGGAGTCAGATCCGCTGCCCGAGGTTTGGCTCCGCAGATGCACAGAGTTTGGTGTTTACGCTGCGCGAGCAAGTTCCCTGGCAGGAACTGGTTCCCTTTGGGATTTTGGCTGGGGGATGGGCGGGGGAGATGGCGCTGGCGAGCGCCTTTGTTCCCCGCCAAGCTGAGCTCTGCCGTCCGTCTGGGGGCTCAGCAGCTATCCCTCCCTTTGTCCTCCAGCCTTCCCGCTTTCCGAGCAGAGCTGTTAACTTATGACCTCCCAGACGCTAAGTCGCGCTTGCTGTCAGAACACAGTCCCTCCGGCCCCTCCGCTTTTGCCAGCCAGACTCGGGGGCTCCGCTTGGCCGGTGAGCCGCCCCTCCGCCCCGGCTCCCTCCCGCCAGTCCGTGGAGCGCGCACCGCCTCGCCGCCCTTCCTACCCTCTTCCGTGGGCCTCTAGTCTGCGCTTGACTCCTGAGACTCCCTTCTGCTAATCCTCTGGCGGTTTTCTGGGTTCTTTAGGCAGGTGTAGGTGGAATCTAAGTGATCGGCCGGACGCGCTGTGAGCCCCGCGTCCTCCTACGCCGCCATCTTCCTTTCTCTCCCATTAGGCCTTCTGAGACAGAGAAAAGTAGTAAAGTAGGGCCTGCTAAGGTCATTTAAACAGTATGTAGAGAAGAAAGTGAAGCTAACACAGCAGAAGCCCCATGTGAGAGATAGAGAAAAAAATGCATCCAGGTGACATTGTTTGAGCCCTGAGGCCAGTCATGGCAAATGTCAGCCATGCCTTGAATTTTTCAGTTATAGAGTCAGTGACGTCTCATTTTGTTAGAGCTGATCTTTTTTGATGTTTCCACCATGTGTCACCAAGAGTCTTAGCAATAGCGGACTAAATTCTTTGCTCCTTTGTTCACTGACTTCTAGGACACCGCCCAAAAAAGAGGAAAGCTATGATTTTCAAAACAGCCTTTCTAGAACAATTTCACCATAGTATCAGCTACTCTGGATTCATTTGGATCTAAGACTAAAAACTTTAGTATTGAGTCACTTTGAAGCTAAAAAAGTTCAACTTTCATATGACACTTTATTCTATATAGAAGTGTTTTTCCACAAAATAATTATATGCTGGAAATGTTTTGATCATATGTAATATCTAGATAAATTGTATTTATTAAATCTAATGTCATTAAGGGAATACAGCCGATTGACAAATATCTCTCAAATAATATCATGACATGTAACATGCAAGTAATTTCAGTGTCCATCTAAAAACACCTGTGCATTCATACTGATTAATAAATCATCATAATATGTCTATTATAACATATTACTAATTATTTTCAATGTTTTCTCATACATAGTCCATTAATAGTCTCTGCTTTTGTTCTCTCACTGATTTAGTTAACCTAGGTAAATTATAAATAGTTTCCTTAAGTTTTAGGGGAGTACTTAAAGATTTTTTATGTTGTTTACATGAATGGATAAATAGCTTGACTGTTTACAAATGATAATATTTGTTTAAAAATAATATTATAAAATTTAATTAACAAGGTCAGATAAGGCTTTTATGGGGAATTTTAGAACTGTAGAAGACTCTTCAATTAAATGCTATTTAAAAAAAATTAAAAATTCTGCTTTACCTTCTAAATCATACAATTCCACCTAGAACAAGAGAATCCATTCATCAACTTTAGACTTTGATGCCTTTCAAGACATGTTGCCATTGACAATATTTGCTCTGATTTACTTTTCACCAAAATAGGGGACTAATAGTTAGTAGTCACAGCTCACAGTTAGCTCTTCTTTCCACTCTGACTCACCAGTTTCAAAGTGAGCAGAATAAATGTTTTTTGTTTTTTTTTTATCAAGTTGAAAGGTTGAAGATCAGAATTAATCTAACAAACATTGAGACTTCTTTTTTTGCACTTATTTTTCTGCTGGAAATCTGAGATCTATGGCATCGGTGGGCGAAATGGCTGCTGATGTCTGTTAATCCACGGAACTGGGCAGTGTTGATAACCAGTGTGGGGTAACACAACAGCACCTGTCCAGGCAAGTCCTGGAGGGTTCTAAGCCCCCAGGAGGTCCTCTGAATAGGGGACAACCCCACAGATCTGGTCTCACTGTTGGGCTAGAAGAGATTAGCCTCCAGGGCTGGCAGAAGGAGCTGAGAATGAGGTGGCAGATTTTCCTTCACAGTATCATCTTATGAAAGCAGAATAATTCACCTGGGTAGGACCTACACGAATGTACAGTCCTTGAGTATGTACACAGTTGAATGAATGGCGTAATGTTTATACTAATATTTAGTGAAACCAAGGAGAAAATAGAATTGTAAAAAAGCCTAAGGGCCAATTATCCATATGTTCATTCATAACCATCAATATTTGCTGATTATCTATTGTATACAAGGCATACTGCTAGTTTACCATGTGAGAAAATTAAAATGAATTAATCAGGGATTTTGCCATTAATGTACACTTGATCCAACAGGTATACAAGTTTTGAGGATAAATAATTGTAATATTTATTTGAAAATGTACAGCAAAGGTTTTATGTCCAGAGAACTGGACATAGTAAGTTAGTAAGGCTGAGGGAAGCTACATGGAAGAAGTGATATTTTGGCCATGATTTCATGATGTGCAGGATTTCTAAGGGCATTCCGATGGAAGGAAACACCGTGAATAAAGTTATGTCGGACAAAAAAGTGAGAGTTAAAAATAGTGAACAAGAAATAGTTTGTAAACAAAAAGTGATAAAGATCGGAAAAATTATTTGAGTGAAGGCCAAATCATGGAAGTAAGTACTTGAAATCTATTAAAAGGGTTTTGTAGTTTATCTTTGAGGTGATAGGGAGCTGTAGATTCCTTCAGAGCATGAGCAAAAGATTGAATAAAGGTTTCAGGAAAACTGAGATGGTGTAGGGAGTGGAAGTCTACTGCAATACTCTAAGTGAGAGGCAATAAAGTCAATTTTAGGGAAAGTAGAAAGAAGAGATGGTTGGGAGAAATAGTGGAACAATGAAAGGTAACTGACTGAATATGGGAAAAGGGCAAGAAAGAAGTGAAACATGACTGAAGAGACAAGCAATTGTGACTATTAAAAAAGCAGATGTAGTAACAAAAAAGTCAAAAGGATGTGATTCTCTTAAGAATTGCAGTCAATTCTTTATGAAAATAGTACCTCTGGATAAAGCTACTACACTAGTTTTTCATTTTATATATATGCTGCTTGGGAGAGTTGTACTCAGCACCATCTTACTATAGCATCATTGTAAGTATGATACACTCATATTTAAATAGTTTTAATCCGGATAAATTGATTTTTTACTCTGCTTGTGCCCGCTGCCTGCACCATGTGAAGAAATGACCTCTTTCTTTCAAAAACTACTTATTATACAGATACAAGACCTATGTATTTCACTTCTAAATGTGCTCTGTCAATCCATGGGACATTTCAGCTGTAGGATTTCTTTCAGTAGAGATAAAAGCCAATAAAGTATGAAATAGGCATTATTACCAACATGACATTAAAAAAACATGAGGCAGACAGTATATTCAACATTATAGAAGCAGTGAATGTGTATATACTGTATGTTTGTATATATAATTATATATGTTATTTTTTAAATGTTATTTCTCCTAGTGTTAATCATATTTCTGAACCCACAGCAGGCATGTGGCCAGCCACCCAAAGGAGAGTTTTAAGCTACAGAATCAAATGATCTAGTAAGGCCAGTGAGTGTCAAACAGGAGAGGTAGTTTTATGAATTTTTTATAAGACCCTCAAGAATTCAGGGACTCAAAATCTCTTAAAAGTCTCATGTAGACACAAATAAATGGAAAGGTATTCTGTGCATACGGATTGGAAGAATCAATATTGTTAGAGTATCCATACTACTCAGAGTATTATGCAGATCCAGTACAAACCCAATCTGAATTCCAGTGGCATTTTTCATGGAAATAAAACAAACAGTCCCCAAATTTATATATAACCACAAAAGACCCAAAATAGCAAAAGCAATTTTGAGAACAAAGAACATAGCTGGAGGCATCACACTCCCTGATTTCAAACTACATTACAAAGCTATAGTAAATAAGACAGTGTGATGTTGACATAGAAACAGACACAGAGATCATTGAAACAGTATAGAAAGCTCAGATATAAATCCACACATAGATGATTAATTAATTTATGACAAAGTAGCCAAGAATATACAATGGGAAAAGGACTGTCTCTTCAATAAATAGTGTTGGGAAAATTGGACCACCGTGTTTCATCATACACAAAAACTAACTTAAAAATGGATTAACGATTTAAACACAAGACCTGAAACCATAAAACTTCTAGACAAAGATATAGTATGTTGAGCTCTTTGGCATAGGTTTTAGTGATGATTTTTTTTGACGCCCAAAGCAAAAGCAACAAAAGCAAAAATAAAAATAAATAAGGGGGACAACAAACTAAAAACCTTCTGCGCAGTGAAGGAAACCATCAACAGAAAGAGAAGGCAGCATGCTGAATGGGAGAAAATATTTGTTAATCCTATATCTGATAAGGGGCTAATAGCCAAAATATACAAAGAACTCATACAGCTCAGTAGCAAAACAGCCAAACTGATTAAAAAATGGACAGAAGATCTGAATAGACCTTTCTCCAAAAAGGCATACAGATGGCCAACAGACACATGAAAAGATGTTCAACATCGCGGATCATTGGGGAAATGCAAATCAAGCCATAGGAGATACCACTTCATACTTGTCAGAATTCCTATTGTCAAAAAGATGAGAAATAACAAGTGCTGTTGAGGATGCAGTGAAAAGGAGACTCTCGTACATTGTTGGTAGGAATGTCAATTGGTCCAACTACTGTGAAAACTATATGAAGGTTCCTCAAAAAATTAAATATAGATTCACCATATATGATCCATCAATTCTACTTCTGCATATTTATCAAAAGAAAATGAGAACAATAATTTGAAAATATATGGGCACCTCCATGTTCATTCACAATAGCCATGACATGGAAGCTACCCAAATGTCCATTGATGTATAAATGATAAAAGAAATTGTAGTATATATTATACACACAAATACACACACACACACACACACACACACACACACGTAAAATAGAATATTATTCAGCCTTAAAAAGAATGAAATCTTGCCATTTGCGACAATGTAGATGGACCTCAAGTGCATTATGTGAAGTGAAATAAATCAGATAAAGGAAGACAAATACCATATGATCTGTCATATATGGGGGTGAGAGGTGGGAGAGATGGGTGAATTGTTTTTGTTTTTGCCTTAGTTTAAATAAAATGAGTTAAAGTCTCCTGTGTTTTATTGCTCCCCTAATTAAGAAGTTCCTGCTTAAGTCCCGTTGAAATTTTTCCTGCTTCATTCCCCATTAGTTCTCCAAGAAGCAACTACATTTCCATCCGTGATTTTGGTGAGGCCTCATGTTGTTGGTCCTCCTAAAATATTTTGTGGTTGCGAGGTGACTTGGGAAGCACATTCCCTTCCTAATTGTTCAGTATTGTTTGATGGAACACCAGCCAGTATATACTCTGGAACTTGCATGAATCCAGCCTAGTGTGACCACAGCAGGAGACAGCCATGTTTAGGGCCTGAGGAGTTAATTGGGTAATCCCTCAAAATCCTCAAGTGTCCTTTGTAGCCTCTAATGCTCACAGGTCCTCACAGCAAAACTACATCTTCAGGCTTGACATTGCAGTATCTGGGAAAGAATTGACACAATATGAAGTCTCATGGGCCTACAGCCAGAAACATTTCCTCCTGGAAGACACACACCTCTGTAAAACATCTGGGCATGGGTGAGGCAAGAAGGCGTGTATGACACTACACTTTAGGAAACACTCTCAGCAGCTGAACCTGCACTTACGCGATCATGAAAGTGAGTGCTTTCTTAAGTTTTGTGCTACAGGTGCTTGCTTACTTTATTCTAGTCACAGACCCTGAATGAAAACAAATATTTGGAGGAGAGCCATCCACTTCCCAATATGTGAGTTGCATTTCTATTATGCTTTTGCCTTGTGGGCCACAGAGATAATAGCAGGTGCTTGGAATGGCAAGAGAGGATTCTGCTCTCCAGGGGCAAGAGTTGTGTGTTAATTAGGACCCTATGGTTGTATGCAACAGAACTGACTTTTTCCAACTAAAACAAAAGGAAAATTTTCGGGGAAAATACTGGGGAGGACCTTAGGGTAGAAAGGACGTTTGCAGAACCAGATTTAGGAAGGATAGGGAATGTTTAGTTGGTAAGCATGTGGAAACATTGGTACCATCATGCACTGTTGATGAGAATGCAAAATGGTGCAGCCTCCATGGAAAACAGTATGGATTTCCTCAAAAAATTAAAAATTCTATTTTTTAATTAAATGATCTTTAATTTAATGATTATGATTCAATATGATTTAATATATAATTTGGCAATTTCACTTCTGAGATTACTCAAAAGAATTATTCATAGTAGCACTATTGACGATAGCTAATATGCAGAAACAAGCTAAATGTCCATCAGCAGATGAGCGGATAAAGAAAATGTGGTATATACATGCAATGGAATATTAGCTTTATAAAAGAAGAAAATTCTGCAATATGCCACAACATGGATGAACCTTGAGGACATTATGCCAAGTGAAATAAGCTGCTAAAGAAAGACAAATAGTGCATGATTCCACTTTTGTGAGGTATCTAAAATACCCAAATTCATAGAATCAAAGATTGGAATGGTATTGCCAGGGGCCGAAGGCAGGGCAAGATGAGGAGTTACTATTTAATAGGCATAAAATTTCAGTTAAGCAGGAGAAATAAGTGCTAGAACTCTCTTGTACAACATTGAACCTAAGGTCAACAATATCATACATTCAAAGATGTGTTAAGAGGGTAGATCTTGTGTTAAGTGTCCTTATCACAATAACACAGTATTTAAAAAAAATCATGTCTTCTTAAAAACAGAAGAAAATGGCTTTGTGATTGGAATGCTACCCGTGTCACTACCTCGTAAGTTACGATTAAATGAGACATCATATACAAATCGCCGAGGACCATGCCAGCACAAAGAAAAGCAAAATAAGTGCTAGCTATCATAATGACTTTTAAATACCAACTTGAGTCATTGTGGAAAGTAATTTGAGCCAAGCCTCTCAGTCATTTTTTTACTCAGCTCACAAATACGAGCACTTACTATCTAATTAAGTGCTAGGTGCTGTGTTAGGCGGTAGGCACTGAAGAATTGAAGATACTGTTTCTGCCTTCATGATACTTACTATCAAATGGGAGTGAAATTTGGGGGACAGGATGTAAATAATGACATGGTCAAGGCGGTGTTCCAGATATTCTCAGGGTGGCTGAGACGGATAGGGAGATTTCGGGGAGAGGAGGGTGGGGGCAGCAGGAGAGTAGGTCATTCTGGGTTGATTTTAGGAGCAGGACTTCATGGAAATATATTATAGTAAGAGGAGTTCGTGAATGCAGCACCTCCACAAAGCAGTAAAAATCTCTTTGAACCAAGCTTATCAATCCTCCATGTGAGAATGCTTCATGAATCACAATCACAGGAATCAAAACTTTATTCAAATTATTACTTGCGTTCCCACATTGAGCAAAGCAGTATTTTCTTTTAAGCGATTTTTAGAAGATCAAATATGTGCCTAATGCCTTTTCATTTTGTCCCACACTTTCAAATTTATTCTTATTTAGTTCTCAAGAGAATTTTTAAAGCAAGTAATATTTTTCTATTCAAACTGAGGCTCCCTCACCTAATCCAGGCTGTAAGGGAGCCTACTGATCACTTAGGCTGAATTTCTTTCTCTCTTTCTTTTTAATAGATAAAAATAAATTGAGGCCCAGATAGGTTAAGGGACTTTTCCTGTGGCATGTGCATTTGACATATGAAAAAGACAATGGCCTAAGAGTGTAAATAATTTAGGGCAGATAATGCCTGTAGTTGTTGAGCAAGCTGAACTGAGCATTGCAGGATAGATGAAGCCCAGAGTCTGGCTCTTTTCTTGCAAAGCAAGCAACAAAAGTGGTTAGGGATAAAACTCCTTCCGCCAACAAAATGTGTATATTTTGAAGGCAATCATTTCTCTTTTTTCGCTATTACTTTATTGGAAAGGCAGACTATCGTAGCAGTGGGGAGCTTAGGGTCTGAAAGGGCCAGAACTGGGCCTGCCTGCGTACTGTTTTTACCACTTACTACCTATATGGTCTTGGACTTTTTGGCCAATCTCAGTAAGCCTCCGTTTCTGTCTGTCCAGTGAAGATAGTATCACGTATGCACATGAAATGCACGTGACATAGTACTTGGTACGTAGTAAATACTAGATATCGCTAATAGTAATTAGCAGAATACATCACATTGAATAGAACTAGAATATTGATTTTGTTCCAGTATTAGTGTTCTCTAGAGAAACAGAACCAATAGGTTTGGTTGATTGACTAATTGATTGGTTTTAGAGAATTGGCTCGCACAATTATGGAGAGTGGGAAGTCCAAAATCTGAAGTTTGGGCAGGAGGCTGGAGACTTAGGGAAAAGCCCGTGTTATAAATCAAGTCCAAGGCCATTTGCTGGCAGAATTCCCCCTTGTTCAAGAAAATTCAGTCTTTTGTTATATTAAGGCCTTCAGCTGACTGGATGAGGCCCACCTAAGTCACAGAGGGTAATCTGGTTTGCCCAAAGTCCACCAATTTAAATGTCAATGTCATCCAAAAACACCGCCACAGAAACATCCTGAATAATGTTTGACTGCATATCTGAGCCCTTGGCCCAGCCAAGAAGATATACAACATTAACCATCGCAGTTCCAAAGCACCTTAACCATGTTTTATAGTTTTTGTTGTCTGGTCTGACATTAGTGAAGCTACCACTTGAATCATAGAACTCAAGCCAGCTATTATTTTGACAGGCTTGGATGCAAATCACCATTTCTTCTTGATAATAATGAAGGAGTCATAATTTATGGTGGGCTTTGTTTGTCCACTTGTCTTCACAGACTAGTTACAGCTATGGACATTCACCGGCTATCACATGCTACCTTCTTCCAAAGCAATGTCTGCTGTATTGTTCCCAAACTAATTATAGAGGCACCTATTCAACCATTGATAGTCACAGCCAAGTCTCTCACATTTCTCCAGGGGAATGACATCCCTCTCAGTAGCAATACTTGGCCATTAGAGGTTGTTAATGTTATTCAGATCCCGGCCTGCACACCTATCCTTGTTTTGGAATGAGTCCTGTGGGAAGCAATCAGCTGGTATGGAGCTATTTCATTTGGGGCTTTGGTGGTTAGGACAGGTATGAGAAAAGCTGTGTGTATTTTTAGACCAGCCCTCTCCTGTCAGGAGCAGTGGAGAAGACTGGAGGATCATCATCAATCTCCTGTTTGTCAGGCTGTAGCACAGGGGAAACTCTAGCCAGAACGGTCTGGCTGTTACAAGTGGCATTATTTGCCTTGCGCTATGGTACATGTTATTAACGCTGCCATTTAATGTTCTTTTCCGAGGAGATTGTCTCTGGTATTTTTATTGTCCAGGGAAATGTGGTACCAGAAATGATCACGTTCCTGGCAATTTTCTTTGAAAATGGTAAACTTTTGCAGAGTTTACTCTCTCTTCTATTAGGGTTGGTAATGAGAAATTGTGAGGATTATTAAACACTCCTAGTTTTCAGTAGGAACTTATTTAGCACAGATGTTTCTATAATTGCAGTACACTGGGAAAATTCACAGTGTTAAATGGCCCAAAACTCATTATTACTTATTACTTCTACCTGTGTATTGTGGCGCTCGTAAGCTGGGCTGAAATGTTTAATTTAGCAGGGGCTATAGCTGTGTATCTCAGTTTTCGAAAGACTACTGAGAAGAAATTACAGGATATTCTGCCCAGACCCTTACTACTTAGTAATCTCTCAACTGTTACCTGGGACTCTGATATGTACTTTATTATGGGTTTAGGCCACATCACTGTTAAGATTCTTTCTGACAATTTTCTAGCTTATGGCCATGAGGAAAAAATGGAATATTAAAAGACTTTTAGAACAAACAATGTAGCTAACCGTTGTATTTTATTGGGATAAAACACATGGAATGTGTACTATATTCAGCTTTCTACTGCTTTATAAAGCACAGCTCTCTGGTTCCAGAAGTATTATTCACACTTGTAAAGAATGCTTGGCAATGTTTAAGAACAAGGGTTCAGAAGATGCAAAGGAAACACTTAGAAAAGGCCATTGAGGAGAATACAAAATCTCCCCGTATTCCCTCATTCTCTATATTAAGATCGACACAATAAACAAATTCCCCATCATACCCTTTATTTCTCTAAAGTAAAGAGAAGCCCTTTTGGATTGGCTATGAGTCTGCTGGGGGAAAGTTTGATAAGCACATCTATAGGAATTTAGTTGTGCTCTCTTCTTGAGTGACCGACCTGTCTTGGTTTACTGAGGACTTTCCCAGTTTTGACACTCAGCCCTCTAAGTCCGGTGTCCTGGTATCCTGTCTTTGTCTTGGGCGAAGTGAGACTGTTGGTTGCAGCTACTGTCCCAGGAGCTGACATTTTCCTGGGCATGTCAAAGACTGCTGGTCTTTTCTTTGCACCTGGAAAAGCCCAGGATTCCCACAATTAATGTAAAATAAAGAAGAACATAAACATGAATTCGATTGCCCTTCTCACTCCTGAGAGCCAACCACAGAAGCTAAAGAACACACACGTAGAGACTAAAGAACACATCCTGTTAAATTGCAATTAGATCTCTAATATACAACATCTGAGCTTGAAACAACCCTAAAAAAATTTGGCTTTTTATATACATTTGCTATAACTAAATTAATCCAGGTCATATTTCTTTAATAGTGGCAAAACAACAGTTAGAAAATGATCTAGTGTGTTTGGATAACTTAGACTTACATATCTACCTTTATATGATAATCTTATACTTAAAATTTGAAGATAAGTGTATTTTTCATCCTTTATTCTTTGCCTCAACTTTTTTGATTGCCTGTCTCGATCCCTGCCCCCTTACCATCAGAAGGTAAGAGAGATAGCCCCATTTCTGGATTTTTTTTTTTGCCTATAGAATGCAAATAATTTATGAAACACTATGAAATTTTAGTAGGTATTTAAAACTCTACTTAGATCAGTAAATTAAGTCTAACAAAGGATAACATAAATTATATTTTCCTTAGAAAGTATATGGAGGGGTTCCTGGGTGGCTCAGTCAGTTAAGTGTCCAACTCTTGACTTCAGCTCGGGTCATGATCTCTCGGTTCATGAGTTCGAGTCCCATGTCAGGCTCTGTGCTGACAGTGTGAAGCCTGTGTGGGGTTCTCTCTCTCTCCCTCTCTCTCCACCCCTCTGTCACTTGTGCTCTGTTTCTTAAAATAAATAAACTTAAAAAAAAAAAAGTATACGGAAATGCTCCTGGAAACTAGCACCCTCTGCCTCATGTTGCGTTATTCTGGCGAATAGCTAAAGTGTGTCCATTTTGTTGATGTTCCTATTCCACACTTCTGCAATCACGCATGGTGATAAAGTACACGGATGAGATTGGACTTCTTTAGTAGCAGCAGGTGGAGCATTGTGCCATTTGCATTGGTAGCTAAATTACAAACGAATATTTCAAACTTTAGGAAGGAGATTAAGACACGTATAGTTTTGCATGTCAAAAGACCAATGTAACTATAGCATTGCTTTTAGGAAACCAACAGACTTGAAGCTAAAGTTCAGAATATGCCACAGAACTTTAATATTTCATACACTTATAACCAAAAAGATGTTCTCTTAATTAAAGTGCTGGACAAACTCTGCATGTTTATTTATTTTTAATTATGACGAGGCATTTCAAGGTTAAGGTATTTATGAAAATCTTCTCATTAGTATTCAAACTTTTTAGGTCTCAGAGCTTTCTAGTGAGATCCAAAATGTTTAATCCACTTGATCATGAAAACAAACTATTAGGAATCAAGAAATAGCTTCTGTATTATTTGTAGTTTCCAGCTTCAGATGGTACTTAGGAGCACAGAGGTCTGGAAAGTGTAAAAACTAATTAAAAGTTTTTACCAAAGTTATTTGAATATCAACTTCACATCAATCTGACTCTATGCTGAGGGGTCAGATTTTTAAAACAGGAGGGCAGAAAGGAATTTGACCTCCTACTTAAAACATTTTTGAATCTGTTCACCTCTCATTCATTTGGACTTGATTTTTTGAAGCTCTAAATCAAGTTCCTTTTTTTGAGATGGAAAATAAGTGACAGAGACAAACCCAAAGCTAGTGACACCTGCACACAATATGCCAGCCTCAGATGGAGTTATCAGCATTTCATCCACACTGCATTGTGCTGAAATGCTTCTCACCCATTCCTTCCCTGGGATACTCCTGTTGAAGAGCCGCAATAATAACTACTCTGCCAATTAAGGTGTTCTACCTGGGGCCAGCCAGAGCTTAGTTTGGGGACAAGGTCACTTGCTGGGATGGAGTTGTAGTTCCCCAATTACTAGTAGTTCCACTACCTCTTCTAACTTGTCAAATAATGAGGAGACTTTGAAGGCTAAATCCAGCAGTAGCTCCTAGCGGGGTTAATGCAGAGTGAATGACAATGATACCTCAGGAGTGAGAATCTGACAATGTCTGTCAAGCTCTGTTCCCAAGGATGACGAAGTTCATTGCTACTCAACGCTACTTGGGAAAGATATTGGTCTTGATCTTATCAGTGAGGAAGGACCACATTGCTCACTTTGGCAGAAGTTCATTAACTTTCACGTCACCCATGTAATCTGGGCATGAACTTCATATCCTGAAGACAGAAGGTGAATGTGCTTACAACAGGGCAGCTCACCCAGAAAACCGTGTCTCTTGTCTATTTCTCGCATCTTGACTCTTTAGTCATTGTTTTTTTTTTTTTTTTTTTTTTTTTTTTTGTTTTAAGTTTCTAAATTCTGAGCTTACTGATGAATAACAGTGGTTATACAACGATTATTTTTAGGACTCATTAACAACACAACTGAGAGAATAACAGAATTATGCTCCCAAATGAAAAACAGATTTTATACCAATGATAACAATGTTCACTGCTGACTCCATTGGTGAGTCATTTAACTGAAGATTAAAAACAACAATAACTCAACAAAAAGCCCTATAAAATTATTCTAATGATTAGCCATTCAACATTTGTAGGAAATTGACTAGATGGCCTGCAAACTAATGTTTCCCAAGCCTGAATCGTCTTTTTAAAACTAGTGCTCAAAGCTGAATATGTAATGTAACAAAGGATTTTTGTGATTAGATCTTTTTGCATGTGTTTTTCTTTCACTCATGTTTATTTATTGAAATAGTGAAGGATACTGGTGTCCTTTGATTATGCTTGGATTCCGCTGTGTAAAAGATTGTGAGAGCAAATGGCCTTTTTGGCTCCTAGGGCTGTTCTGACTCACTCCTCAAATTCTGCTGAAGCTTGCTGTGGCTAAATGGACAAAGCCTCACTCAGTGATGACAAATGTATACACGAGCATTTAAAGAGATGCAAATATTACTTTCGACTTACCTCATAACTAATCAGCTGGTTCAGATCTGAGTATCAGATGTTTTTTCCTACTGAGAAAATAGTTCTCCATCCTTAAGACAATTTTACGAAAATGAAAAAGAAAAATTTCCTGCGTAAAAAATTAACAAATATATTCTATCTTATGGAACTGATTCCCTCTCCCAAATTCTAGTTATCGGAATCCAAAATATTAGTTTTCTGTTACCTTTTGACACACGTGGTATATTCACTAAGAGCAAAGAGGGCATCTTTCCATTATTTTTAAATTTACAACATAGCAAGTGGGCCTGTAATGACCTCTCGAGTTCTTTGTTTCCTGTGGGAAATTAGCTGATGCCAAATAGCTACAAAACTGTAATTAGCATTTTGATACATGAACAAAATTTCAGTTGGGTAACATGTTTACACATTTTAGAGTAGATCTTTTAACATTACTGAAGATTTTGTTAGCTCTATGGAATATGTTCTCGACTTTTATGGCATATATATCATCTTGCGTTCTACCCCGTATTTTGCTGATTGTCAGTGGCCAAAACTCTGCCGGAGAAGGCAAAAGGGAGCCTGTGGTATTTGATACGTAACAGTGCTTCTCAGGTATTCTTCTGTAAGAAGTTCATTCTCTTTTGTTTCCCCAGAACAATATTATCCTTCACTTACAGATCTCATTTTTCTGTAGCATATTCATATTACTAAAAAGTATTGGAAATAATACAGGCAAAATCCTTTCTCTTGCATGTCCTTGGGCTCGTTCGTAAGGAGGAGATCCCCTTTGCCATCAATCAATGGTTTATTTTTTCTTACTGAGTTGTTGGGACTTTGTCAATGATCTAGCTTAATTCTCTGGCACTTCTGTAGACAGATCCTTTCCTTCCAGGGTCAAGTGTGGTCAACGTGGTCCAATGGAATTTGATATTGCTGCCCCTCTCCTCTCTTTTCGGACTCTCCCTCCTACACTTTCCTTGGTGCCTGCACTCATTTCCTTACACAGAAAGTTTCCCACTCTTCCCCTCAGGGCCCCAGATGTCAGCTATCTAATCTGACAAATTAATCTATGCTAACCTGCTCTTGGGAGCCCCTTCCAGGTAGCATAGACAAGCGTTTTAAATAACTGAATTGTTACCTGTTCTGAGCAACCCAACTACCTTTTGCTGTATAATCAGTCGGTGACATTCAAAGACAGTGATAGGGGACCTGTGCTTGGGCAGTGGGCCTTTTGCAGCCTTGCCCTTGACACTGTCTCCTGGCCTGGGAGATCTCGACAAGACTGCCTGCTTTAGAGACTTCTAGATACCCATTTCAGAGCCACTCTACAGATTCCCAGCCTTTAGGACTCTGTGGATATCTGAGGCCTCTAGAATCAACTGTCTCCAAGTTGGTAGGGGTTGGATGACTCTTCAGTCTTCCTTTTTGTTCACCAGAAAACACCTTTTTAAAAAAAGAATTTCCAGATCTGCTGGAGCTACAAGCATACAGATAAGTCTTAAGTGATCATGAAAATATATATATTAAAAAAAAAAAACATTTCTAGCCATTTCTGTTTAAGAAGAAGGCAAAAGATTGGGACTAATATTCTGAATATAGGTACTACTATCGGCTGGGTGTTTAATGATACAAATAAATGCTCACATTTACTATTTCCACCACGGTGCCACTTTCATTATAAACATCATCTCATTTAATTCTTGAAACAGCTCTAAAAAGTAGTGCATTTTATAGACGAGAAATGGAGTCTTAGCCATCGTATATAACCTGCTCAAATTTGCACAGTAACAGCCACGGAGTCAGACTGCAGCTGCATTGCTCTGGGGTTATCTCTGTGCCCTTCTCACTAGACCACAGCCGTGCTTTCTTCATTTTAGGGCACCTTGGGTTTCTGTCCTGCCATCATCACCCTTGTTCAGTGATGGGGGCAGGTTTTCACAAAAACTGGGATCTTGGGTGGACCCTGACTTCCTTCAGTTTCTCTCCTTATGGATGAAATAATCCCCTTTTGGGATGTTAGTGTATCAGCCATCTCTTCTGGTTGTTTAGATTATTTAATGAGATTATGTAGATAAAATCAAAGGATGGAAAGAAAGAATACATGGTTCCATGTTCTATAAAGATTTAGACTGGAAGGTTTTCAGTGAGTTTCCTCTACTGCAGTGTCTGTGCATGCTACATGCTCAGAACTTTCTTCTTTTATGTCGTCACCAGTGTTTGAGAGCCTAGACAAAAGGAAATTCAAATTTAATTGGTGGCTATAATTAGTGACCTCTTAAGGAATTTTGGGTATCCAGAGATATTTTGCCTAACCGTTCTGTGAATTTCGTCTTCCAGTGTTGGCTCTTTTACTTTTGTGTTTGAGAGTTGACATAAACACAGCACCTCAAAAAATTTTTTAACCCCTAGCTAACTTCCTTCTCATATAATCATAAATAAAAGTCGAGTGGTTTAAAAAGTTCCCCTGAAAAGGAGAAAAAAGAAGTAATTTTTTTTTTTACATAAACTTCAAAAGGAACCAGAAATTAAGCCCCAAGACTGCTTATTCAGTTTAAAATTCACTGTTAGAGTTTTCTGTGTAACGGATGGACCAGAAGGTCAAAATTCATTGTCTTTCAGGCTACAGCTTCTGTTTTATCCACTAGCTTCTCTGTAGACTAATACTGATGGAAAAATATGTCTGTTTGGATTTGGATATAGTCGGGAATGTGACATAAACAAAGAGAAAGAGGAAATGTTTTCTTCTGGCTCTTTTCAGAGGTTTGCTAATTGGGTCTGCTATAACATTACTGGGTTCTGTTTAAGATCAGGCTTTCTTCTTGATGTGTAAGATGTTCCTTTTTGTAAACAAAACACGGGAATTTTATTCAAAAGAAAATGTATTATAATCAGCACATTCCTTCTTACTATTTCTATTTGAAAATTCCCACCAGGTCTCTGACATGAAATACGAAGGGGTTTGCCTCTAGCATGAATAATTTCATACACTGAAGGAGTTGACTTTTTAATGTTCTTAAATTCAGTGAGCTTAACACATTTTTATTTTAAGAATCATAACATCCTAATCCACATAAAAGGTCCAGAAATGTGATGGTCAAACAAGAAGGAAAAGAAAACATTTGACCCATACATACAATAGATGGATAAAATTTTGAGTAGTGCTCCTATATATTTTGGATATTTTTTTCTCCATAGAATGTATGTTCCCTAAGAAGCAAGATTATACTATTTCTTGCGTCTTAGGAATTATTGGACGTTTGAAGTGTAGTAATTCTTCCATGTCTAAATGAGCAACATCCAGTAAGAATATGTGATAGCTTTTTAATCACCAGACATATACCAGTAAAACGTTCTCACACACAGAGCTTGTCTACTTAAACAACTATCAAAGATGTCAGAATATTTGAATATTCATTTTAAAAATCAACAGCCTTTTTCTTCTTCAAAGTACAATACCAATATTTACACAACAACCCTTCAACTAGGCAAAACGATGTTGTGCTATTTAAGAAATGAAGGGGGCTGAAATTCAAGGGAACCTCAACTATGCATATAAAAGATTAAAATATTTATATTAATGTAACTATGCTTAAGTGCCTTTTAAACTGTCTTTATAGAATTTATGGGTTGCTGTTGTTTTGTGTGGTTGGAAAAAATACCCTGCCTTTTTACTAGGCAGTGATTACTGGCTGAACTATGTTCATTACTGTAGACTCTGTAAAATTGGAACTGGTCTAGTTTTCTATCTTGGAGTCATAGAGAATAAGTAGAATTTTTTCTCTCTTTCCCTCACTTCTTCTCTCCCTCTCCCAATATTAACAATAGCAAATGACCCTATTGCTGAAGACTTGGGTTATGTTCTTAAAAAAAAAAAAAATAGTGTGAGACTTCTGTCCATAAGTGAGAAAATTCTGTATTTGCTTTTGTTCAGGGTTCAAGCTTAGAATTAAAAGGTCAAATTTAATCCAAAGCCACTTTAATGATTCTCTCATGAAAGTTCAGCATCTTTATTTTCTTAATGACTTGGTCATTTCATTGAGGAAATCCAAACTGCAGAATTACAGAAAAGAATCAAAAAGTGGGAAGATGTAAAGACAATTATATAACATACATATATATATAATATTTTAATATTCATATCTATTTTAATAATATATTCTTAACAGTGCTAAAAGATGAGTACTCTAATATATCACTGGTGACTTAGGTCACCAGATTGGTACAATCTTTCTGGAAGGATAATGGCACCTATTCAAAGTGTTAAAATAAATATACTTTAACAGAACAGTTCTTTAATAAATTTATTCTGAATACAAATAAAGACACATGCAAAAATATATTTAATAATGTTCATGTTAGTGCTATTTTTTAAATGTTTTTTATTTTTGAGAGACAGAGAGAGAAAGAGACAGAGCATGAGCAGGGGAGGGGCTGAGAGAGAGGGAGACAGAAAATCTGAATCAGGCTTCAGGCTCTGAGCTGTCAGCACAGAGCCTGGCATGGGGCTTGAACTCACGAATCGCGAGATCAATTGCCTAACCAACTGAGCCCCCAGGCGCACCATGTTAGTGCTACTTTTAAGAATGTAAACTTGGAAACTATCTACATTTTAAATAAAAAGGAATAAGTCAGATTATCAAATAATTTAAATTATATACATACAATAGATTATCATACATCTCATGTGTAAAAGTAAAAATGTGCTATGTCTGTAATGAGCATGCACCCATTTTATATTGACAGAAGTGAACTTGTTTGTAATAAAAATTATCTTTTAATACCTAAATTTGAATATAAATCTGAAATTCAGGAAGACAGTTTGCATCAGACTTCTACAGTGAAATAATTGTTTCTGATATTTAGAAAAAGTAAAATTTCTGGGAAAATGTCATAGGAGATAAAGCACAATTGTGGTATTCTGATGTAGAATCTTTTCTCTGGCTTTGTCCTCCATACCTAAAACAAAGACTCATTCTGTATAAGGGATATTTGATGTTTTGTCTTTCTAAGGTGTAGTAGAATAATTAGCAATAAATGTTTTTAGCTGGTGGTGTACTGGTTAATGTTTAACAAGTAGTTCTGGGGGATCAGGGAGTGGTAGGGGAAGGCTTTATTTGTAGCATTTACAAATGGTGTAAATACTCTCACCATGGCTGATTTCAAGCTGCCGATGTTGACAACACTGAATGGGGGGAGATGTACACACCTAGCTCTCAAGTGCTGGTCCCAGTCAGTTCCAGCATACCACTGGGGCAGTCAGATCTTACATGGGAGGGTCTGTGTGAGGGTGGAAAGAGGCAAATTAAGTGTAAAAGCACTTCAGATTGAAGAGTAAGCTTGAAAAGTTCAGGAAGTGGAAACCTGCATAATTGATGCAAAGGGGAAAGAGGAACTATACAGAATAGTGATATATAGAAATAGAGCAGCACATGGCACAAGACTCTTCAGTATTCTTGAGAGTGCCAGTGACTGGACTTTATTGTTCAGAAGAATCAACTGCAATACTTATTAAGCATAGGTGTTCCCAAGTCTCTCCCCAGATGTGGATCGGGGTCCTAGAATCTGCATTTGAGAGAGACTTTCAGGGAACTGTTCTTATCAGTCAAGAAAATCTGATTCAGAATGCCCACTGTGATCCCATAAGATGTTTTGGAGTGCTTAACACTTGAGAATACCTTATAATTAGAGTGAATATGTAATTTGTCTTCTAAACTAGGATACTTTAGAGCATAAAAGGGAGTATTAATTATGACTTCAAGTTAACACGTATAATCCAGGACTGTCGTGGGAAAACTAAGGACAAGCTGAGCCTACTCATAAGCACTCCCCGGAGAAGTCTTTGTTGTTATGTTGGAATGTTAGTTGTAAAACCATAGGATGGGTGAATACACAGATACACAATATCTTCTTCTGAGTACTCTAAAACAAACAAAAAAATCTCTGGCTCTTGCTTCAAGCGTGATGGGAATCACTGGGTTTCCTGGAACGTGGGAACTCTTGTCTAGCACCAGCCCATTCAGCAGAAGGGAGTTTTCCTGCAATGGGTACAAATTCAAGTTAGTGGACTTGTGGACAAGAATTAAGGTCTACTTATACTTCTTTTTGTGTTCAAGTTTGACAAATTTTGAGGGCAATCTCCTAAGAAAGAACATTTTGGCCAAACTGGCTTATATGGAGAACTGCTCATGTGGCACATTCTGGGTGCCACTGAAATGAATTTTTCCCTCCCCATCTGGCATGATGCCTCATCTCAGCATTCATTCACCCTATAGGGTTATTCTGTGATGACTTTTTAATTATCTCCCATTATAGAACCAGGAAGAATTGGGAGCCATATCAAGTAAATTTTGGTGTTGACAAAGAAGAGTCAATGCAATAGTGCAAATGTGAGTGGGTGTGCAATTGAAAGGTGGCATGATGGCAGCAAGAAGACTACCCTTGGGAATGGTGAAACTCAGATTCACCTGGTGCCAATATCCATCTATTTTGTAAAAGCACTTCTGTTGGATGAAGATGGTGATTTATATCAGATTGGTTGACCTAAAATGACCAAATGCAGGGAGTCCCAAATGGTCAGTGCAGTGGTTCTCTGTGGGTTGTGTGTTCTTAAGTAGTGATGTTGGGGCCAGAATTAGTGCAAGTGGCTCAAATACATATATCCCAAGGTCTTGTTTATATACGAAAATAATCAGTCATACACTTTCTACTGTGATGAATACGATGCAGTTTAAAATAGGAAGCAAGTTTTACTGAATTTATATACATGTATATGTATGTGTATATACATTTATTTAGACACACACACATACACACATAGCACTTTATACCTTTCTCAGGATAGTAATGTAAAATCAACCATTCAGGGGTAGACAGAACTTCTGTAGATTAAAATATGTCTTCAAATGCAAGATGTGTGGGGACCATGCTCCGAGAGAATATGGGGACAATCTAAATGATCTTGTCCAAGCTCTGTCTGAACAATTGGTCTAGCAAACTTAGGTGTCAGGATTCTTGGTAAGGGATATAAAAGCTTAAGTGTGAAACATGAATAAGACATGAGACTGACAGATAATGGAAGAGGTAATAGAGACAATAATTTTATTAGCTCAATGAAATGGAAATGATGGACTGGTCCAGAAGGAGGACCATGGGGATAATGTCCTGAGCCTTAGAAATTCAAGAGAGAATTGGTCAGGGGCACACATCAAAAGATTAACCTTTGGGGACAATTTACATTTCATAGTCCTTTGGGACATAGAATTATACATTTTACTTGGTGTGTATTTTCCTATAAATATCAATGACATTGTAGTAAGTCTTTATAATGAATCTATTTATTCATTGTACCTTCTTTAATAGAACTGATTATTCCTACTGACCCTATTGTATAAAGAGCCCATAGCCTCTCCAGACAACCTCTGCAGTAATAGGGAAAGGCCCAACTCATGTCCTTTCTCCTATTGGCAGGTTATTTACTCCAAATTCTTTGTCCACCTATGATGTAGACCAACACTTGGAGTTATTTACTAGCCATGCCCACTTTTTACATTTTGGAGTGTGCCTTCATTTTTGCACATTTTTATTCTGAGAAAGTTAGACTTCTGCCCTTGCAAAAAGGACACTATTTTCTCATCTCTTTGCTTATGGGTTTATGTAAGTTGACATTTGCTGTGCCTCTTCTCTCACTCTGAGCTATTTGAAAGTGCTTGCCCAGGGTCTCCTTGGGGAACTGGTTTCCAGACTGAGGGCTGGTATTGCTTTCAGGGTGAAACCTCCCAACCTCTTCAAAGAACAGACAGGTTTGACCCCAGAGCCCTTATTTATAACAGCTAGTCACAAGGTGGCCGTCTTACATGACCTATGGCATGTGCCTGGCACTATTCTCAGACTTCGTAGACCATGCTCAAGGGCAAATGACACATTTCCTGATTAGGAATGAATTCCTGCAGCAACATTATTAAATATTAAGAACCACAAATAGATCCATAGAATTGTTATGTGACCCAAAAAGAATCTTTTAGCAGTACTTTTGCCTTCTTAAAATCCAGAACATTTTAAATTACTGAGGAGTTGACATATTTCTTTAAAATGTTTATTTTGGTTGTTTTTAACTACTTGAGATACCTGGAAAGGAAAAATATGGAATCCTAAAGGTGAAAAATAAGGGTATTTTAGAGGTGAGCAGCTGCGAGATTATTTTTTAACCTTCCATGATAGTGTCTATATGTGTTAATGAAGACAGTATTGAAGTATGCTGTAAGACTGGGAACAAAACAGTGAACACAAATGTCTTCCCTTCAGGAAGTTTAGATGTCTGAATCACAGTTAAGACTTTATTTTCGATGTGTGTTAGCTTGACAATATAATAATCTAAAGCTGTGAGCTTTGTTATTTTGAATTTTCACATCTCTTTAATAGGACAACAAAGGGTAGAAAAGTTTTAAAAATACCATCCAAATTTTCTTTCATTTATACATTGTCAGACAATAATAGTCTTTTCTAAAATTTATTTTTCAAGTAATTTAAAAAGTTAGTTTTGGCAATATTGGCATATTGTATGCATATGTGATATTTACCTAAGAAGAGTTTACTTACTATGTGTTCAAAGAAGACGTCTGGTGGATTTTACCAGTCAGTGAATATGCACTTGAAAGACTGGTGTCCAGGGTCTGAAGAACTTGATTAATATTTTCCTACTCCGTTTTGAGAACAAACTGAAAAAAATCCCAGTCTGAAGAGTTACCAGGAATCACGTAATTTGGAATTTTTACATTTTGAAACAAGAATTCACAAACTTCTATTTTCTGAATTGAAGAGGTTTGATGTACCAGCATGTGTTCAGGGGACCTACCATTTCCATTAACTTGTTGCTGTATCAGTAATGACTACTAGAAGTTAAGAGTCTTCTCTTTGGGTTTGGATCTCTAGATCCTCAAGTGGTAATTTGATAGCCTTTTCTGTTATCTTATTTGATTTATTGCAAATAATTGTCTGTGGAGACAGACGAATTCTCCTCTTCCTCCTTCTTTGCTTCTTCTTCTTCTGGGCGAGTAAGGGCTATAGAAGGGCTGTGATTTCATCATCTGAGTATTTGAATTCTAATCGCTAACTTTGACTCTACTACCATATACTATTTTTACTGAGTAATCATGTCCTCAGATATTATACATAGACGTACCTTGTTGTGGACCACATCATGACATGATCTGCCCAGAAAAAATACGTCAACAAAGAATTATGCCTTTTGAGAATCCATGGAAACTTCAGGGAGGAGATAAATTATTATTATTTTGGTTGGGGGGAAGAGATCAGTTACATCAGAAGAAAGACATGTTTGGAAGCAAGAGAGTAAATATATGCCAAATGTTAAAGGAACAGTATAAACTAGGCAAAACTTACCATGGAACTGCTATTTTGAAGAATATGAAAATTTACTTACAAATAAAAAATAGAGAAAGGTAGACTATCTAGAAGATTATGAATGCTCCATTATTTTATTTTGACTACTACAAATGTGAAATTTGTTTTCTTCCAAGGTATTAGGACATAATGTGTTCTGGATCAAAAATTGCTTTTTGTAAGGGCAACATAACTTTGTTTGAAGAATACATTAAATTGCATTGCATGATTTAAGAGCAATAAAAATTCATTACAATGTAATAATTCCAGTCATTATTTGTTGCTGGCAGTTTTAGTTAGCTTAGTTTGTAATATGAAATTTCCATGACACCTCAAGAAAAGAATAACATCCAAGTGACAAGTCAACCTTTCTTTCCCTCCTTTTCCCTGACCCCTTGCCCCCCGTACCACCCTCCACCTAACTTTTTTCCAAAGGGCGATTATATGCCTGGTGGAATACAGCCTGACCACGTTCAGGCTCCTTTATCTGAAGTGTAAACTTTCATACTATATAGTTGCCTATATACCTCTTCTAGATGAATGATGCCAATTCTATTTATGCCACTACGGTAAGGGGTCTCTTAACATTTCCATTCTAAACACCTATTTTCAAAGGTTTATAACTCAGCTATAAAAATGTGCTCCAGGCTGAAACTTAGCATACAGGGTCCTAGCCCAGGAGCAGTGTTTTACTCTTTTATATATTAATCTTGAAAAAAAAATGGTGTGACTGTATTTTAAAGAACTGGAGTGTTCACAGTAATAGAAGTTAAGGACCTAGGGTATGAGGAAAGATCACATGCCAACAAGTCCCCTCATCTATAGTAGCTTTATCTGAAATTCAGTTTTACAACATCTCCTTCCTGCCTGTCATTCTCTCTGTCAATTCTCTCTGCTCAGAAATAAATCTAGTTTTATTGCTTTTATTATTTGTTTCAATAGCCTCATTTGTGGAACTTATTTAGTAGTTGTGCCACCTTGATCTATGGTCCTGTCTACAGGTATGAGTTGGCCACTCCGGGGCAACATCAGATTTGGGAGACCAGGGTGTCATGATTATTTGTGTTTGTTGTTGTCGCTATTGGCACTGCTATTATTTAAAAATGAGGAAAAATGAGAAGACATTCCTTAATTTTTATTGATGGTAATTAAGAATGAATTACAACTTGGGGTACCTCAGTTGGCTAAGGGTCTAACTTCGGCTCAGGTCATGATCTCACAGTTCATGAGTTCGAGCTCTTTGTCGGGTTCTGTGCTGACAGCTCAGAGCCTGGAGCCTGCTTCGGATTCTGTGTCGCCCCCTCTCTCTGCCCCTCACCTACTCACACTCTGTCTCTCTCTTTCTCTCTCTCAAAGATAAAACAGTAAAATTAAAAAAAAAAAGAAAAAGAAGAATGAGTTAAAACTTAACGATACAAGTTATTGTATAGTAGCAATTACCTTACTTGCTTCTCAAGACATTGAGTATTCATACTCTTATTCTAAATCTTAGTGTTTCTTATCCAAATTGTTAAATATGTGGGTTTTTCCCACTATGGGTACAATGAGTTGATAACAAGTGAATTAGTGACAAAGTGTTTTCATAAACATCTGATAATTTGATTATGTTTGCCTGGGCTTTCATGGCCCCAAATAACCCTTAGGTTTTCAAATCTAGAAGATTTTAGACTTTTTGGTAAAACCATTGATTAAGATCCCTTAATTAATAGAGTTTGTTTTTTTCTTTTCTTGTGTGTTTTCTGTAGTTCCAAACCTTAAATCCCCTTAACATTAACATTATTCCTTGGATTTTTTTTATCATCTATAATAACTACTATAATATTAGTTATTTGCAAAAAAAAAAAAGACTTCCTTTAAATCCAGGTAAATTTGGAGTGATACTGAAGATTATCAAGGCAAATGACTTTATTTATATTTCAATCATTAACAACTGCTTTGTGAGTAAACTGTCACAGGTAGAAAACCAAACAAACAATAGAAGACAAACAAAAGATATTATTCTTTTATAAAGGTGCTACATGGAAGAACAAACATGCATGCCTATGTCATGGCAGGCACAGATAAGATGGGAAATATGGAGCGCTTTTTTTTCCCCATGAAATTTGCTGCATATCTCAATCTATGATCTGATATGATGGATGAGCTTTGGGAAACTCATTAGCTGTCAGGATTGGTTTATAAGTCTGCTTTTTGCAGTATTTGCTTGTTATTATATAGAATAGTACGCTTTCTAAGCCTCTAAGACTACATGGCCCTTCTGTACCCATTACCCTGTCCAATGGCATCTTTTTCAGCTTGCCTTCTCTGATCATGGGAATTGGCAGGGTAGGAAGATGAAAAGTGACAGGCTTGGTGGGGCCAGGAAGGCATAAGCGAGGCAGAGAGAATGAAGGAGAATGTGTGAGCGCATATGTATCCTTCAGGATTCTCAGTTATTCTTTACCATCTGTCCATAGTGTGAATTCTTTAATAACTATTTCAGAATGTGTAACATTTACTTGGAAATTCACAGATGTATTAAATTACAAATATACTTTAAATCAAATATAATCAAATTTACTTTCATATTCAATGTATTATATATATGTATATATGTAAATAAATACATGTATGTATACACACATACACTCATTCATTCATCAAACATTCATTGAGCATCTAGTCTATATCCAGCACTGCAACAGAAGCCAAGGAGACTTGTACAAAATGAGCTGGCTTTCAGACGGTGGGGAGAAAGCCTTAGAAACAAATAATTATAATGTGATCAGGGCAAAGTGATAATTAGAATACATTGTGAATGTACTCTATGAGTGAACAAAGAGGGAGGAACTCTTTCTGGAAAGGCTGGGAAATGCCTCAAAGAGATTAGTGTCTTTGTGTTGGGTCTTGAAAGATGAGTAAAATTTTCTAAGAACATGTGCAGACACCTGGGCATGAAAGAACTTTGTAGGCTTTGTAACCAAAGACCAGTTCAGTATGGGCTGGAGGGTAAGGCATTTTAATTAGAAGGGATGGAAGAGACAGCTAGGAAGGTAAATAGGAACCAGGTCTTGGAACATGTTCTTATGTTATATAAAGGTGTTCATTCTTCATCCTGTAGGTGATGAGAAAGCACTGAAGATTTCTAAGCCATGATATAATGTAATCTGTTTAGAGTGATAACTCTGGTGGCAGTGAAGAGGCTGAGTTGAGAGGGTAAAACTGAGGGAAGGAAGACAAATTGCAAGAGTTTTTGTCATAATCCGGAGGAGATGGTGGATGAGAATCAGAACTAATGCAGTGGCAGAGCAGTTGGGAATAAGGAATAGATTTAAAAGGAGCCAGAACAACAAGATCTAAAGTTGGGTAAGGGGACTGAAGGAGAAGAATCTCTCAAGATTACTCTCAAATATCTATGTTAGGTTACATAGTGGATGGCAGTGTTATTATGATAGGAATTTAGAATGTTTGGCAGGTGTGTGAGCCAGTATAATAAGTTCATCTCCAAGTTTGGAGTGTCTGCCCATCATCTAGGGGAACTCCAATAAGCAGTTGTAAGTATTGCAAACGTTTTCAAATGAGAGCTTGGAGCTTTAGTGAAATTCACTTGTTGACTGATTTTTCGTAATATGTGCCTACAGGAAGTATAGTAACATACAAGATAGAATCCTCATTCGCTTTTCTGAAGCTTAGTTAGAGACAATATTCAAATGCCACTCAATGTGGTAAATTCACAGAAGGGTCAGTATACAGTGATATAAAGAGAAAACAATACAAAAAAGGGTATATGATCTTATCTCTCAAGGCTGACAGGAGGGGCCTCAGAATAGATTTTTCAGAGGAAGTTGCAACTGACCTGACACACCTAAAAGATAAGTAACATGGTGATAAGCGAAAAGAAAACTTAAGATTGATCAATAGTAGGTGAAAGTGGGAAGGTGGAAGAGATGGCTTAGGGGAAGCACATAAAATAAAATGAGATAAGCACATAGCAGGGATGGAATCACAGGGACCTCAAGGTTGGAGGTGCAGGGAAAGGAAAACCTCAACAGTGTTGGGTGAGGTAGAGCTGAGATTAGTGATATCATGTAAGTCCAGAAGGGAGAGAATGCTCAAGAATCTCAAATGTGGCAGAGAAGAAAAAGCAAGAAAAGAAATTTCTAATAAACTTCAAGTCAATAAATATTAAGTGCCTGTTCTCTGAAGACCATGTTATAAATGGGTGAACAAGACAGACACAGTCTGCACTTTGAAGGGATTTACAGTCCAGCGCATGCACTGAACATACAAAAGTTGTTCTTAGGGATTTGATCAGTGGAACAAAACTGATAACTAACATCAATAACTTCTCCCTACTTTCCCAGGCCCTGGTGCTGCTAATCCTTTGGTCTCTATGGATTTACCTATTCTGGATAATAAATAAAAATGGTATCGCACAATATACGTCTCATTTCTTACAGCTGGCACACTGTGTTTGAGGTTCGTCCATGTGTGGCACGTATCAGCATTTTCTTTCTTTTTAAGGCTGAACAGCATTTCATCGCATGAATGTACCACATTTTGTTTATCCGTTCATCAGTTGATGGAAAGGTGGTTTGTTTCCACCTGTCTGCTATTGTGAATAGTGCTGCTATAAATGTTTGTGTACAGATATGTCTTCAAATACTTGTTTTAAATTATTTTCTTCTAAAGAGAGAAACTGGTTTTTATTTATATTTGATGGGGAATGAACCGGTGGAGAGAAAGAAGATACCAACACATAAGTGGGTAATTGATGGAGGACAGTTCTGGAGAGAAGGGAAGAGATGAAGACTATAGTGTTTGCTTGGAAAGGAATTTGAAAAATAGAAGAAAGAAACATTGAAGCCACCAGTTCTACTTGAGACACTGCTGACTGTCAGATGATTTACTGAATGATGATATTTTACTGTGTGTCAGACATTTTGCTTTAAATGAGGACGTTAGTACATCTAAATGTGTTTTGTATTACCAACCTGAATCTTGGAAGTATCTACCTATAAATGAGGCAAAAACAAAACAAAACAAAACAAAACAAAAAAACCTCACACCAGAATATTTATAAGCATTTCTAAAATCTTCATTGACAAATTTAAGAGAGATACATATTGGTCATTGCTTAATAGCAGCATTTAATTTGGATCAATTTCCTGCAATGCACTTAGCAGACTTTCAAATCCGTTTTGTTGGGACACCTCTGAGACCCCACGCTGGATAATAAGGACGGCTGGAAGCTGATTCCATAATTTCTAAGTGCAACTGAGGTAGAATTAAAGTGCAAATGCAATTTTTGAAGTGCTTGACATGAGCAAAGCTATAAAATCGCTCTTTGCTCTGACTTGTTTTAATTTCTATATGAATGTTTTATACAATAGTCTTTTTACTGTTTTTCAAGTCGTGAGCAATTATATTTGATGAAAGGGCAATTATCACACATAGAAACTCAGCATTCCAAAAGCTATCAAAATCCCACCATTAGGTTCAAAATCCCCCTACCATTCCAATATGCTGACAAAAACTGTGGAAACTTTTGATTCTGAAAGTTTAACTTGAATGATTGGAGATGGCAAATTGGGGCGTTTTTCTAAATACAGGAATGTTCTCATCCCTCGAAGATATGATATAATTATACTTTTGCTGATTAAATATTAACATCACTATGGTTTTATAGCTCTAATTCCTGTAGCTTCACCTCCAGAAGTTCCATTTATTCTCCGAGAGAACAAATGACAAAGGGAACACGTTCTGCAGGTGTAGGCTGAAGCAACATGGCGGTACTGATTAAATGCATGGACTCCCAAATGTTCCCTTTTGGGTCCCGGACTCACTGAGCCCCTTCCTGCCTCTGCCTTGTTCCCCTCTCATTTAAAATTAAACGTAGAACCATTGGCAGTTTTCAGGCTTGATTTTCATCCCAGGCCTAATGGCTTACAGGTGGCAATTCTTTTTTCCCCCAGTGACAACAACTACATTTTCCCAAGCCTATCCAAGGGTAATGCTAACGAGAACATTATCGAAAAAGGACAGCAAAAGGGCCATTTAAAAATAAATAAATAAAACCCTTTTCACTTTTCTTTGTTCCATAAAAGCCCTTTTCCCCTCTTTTTTCTTATGTTTGATATATGGAAGCGATTCCATTTATAACTTGAGCTCTTTTGCCCCGGGCTCTCTGTACTTAAGCTTCAGATGTTTTGATGTTGTTTAACTGTTATAAACTGACCAATATTCTCTGACTTATCTGTGAAACATATTGGGCTGCTTTTATGAGCCGCACACTCAGAACTTAGGCCCGGCAAAAAGACAATACTGTGTAGGAGTTATTCTCAACGAGTTTCATGACATGCAATATGGCCCCTGAATAGGTATTAAAGTTATATTGCCAATATGTTCCTGTATTTTAAGACACTGCAGAGTGGTGGAAATGGGTGGGATTCAGTGAAAATATTAATTGTGTTACACACGCTTTCATTGCCATTGTCTCTAGGGAGAACTACCTACTATTTCACAGGAGATCATTGTCTCCTCTCCACCCCTGACTTTTAGAAGTCAGAATTTTTAACATATTGAAATCCATTAGGGGAAATGGTAAAGAATTATTGAGAAGATTAAAACTTTAAAATGATTTCAAATATTTCAAAATAGAAAATTGTTTTCGAAGGTAGGTTGCCATTAGTAGCTGTAGCATATTAAAAAATAAAAACCCATGAAATTGTCTAGGGGCACCTGGGTGGCTCAGTAGGTTAAGTGTCCGACTTCAGCTCAGATCATGACCTCACAGTTTGTGAGTTCAAGCCTCCCGTCGGGCTCTGCACTGACAGCTCAGAGCCTGGACCCTGCTTCGGATTCTGTGTCTCCCTCTCTCTCTCCCCCTCCCCTGCTCATACTCTCTCTCTCTCCCTCTCTCAAAAATAAATATGACTGAGATGTGATTTAAGAAAAAAAATCACCAGTCAGTAGTGTTCACTGTGTATCAGTAATTACATTATATTAGTTGTGTTAACTCAAGATATATTCCTTGTCTAACATAGCACCTTTTATAAAACTTGAATTTGTGTCAATAAAGACTGGCATACATATATTAATAACTCATTTCTTTCCAAAAGAAGAGAAAGCTAGGAATAAACTTGCATATTATTTTAGAGAAATCAACGTGTTGGCCTATATAATGTAACTGCCATTTGCATATAAATTACTTCACAGGTATAATCAAGAAAGATATTTGCAAATAGTAATCATGAAAATAAAAATATTGTGAAAGTACAAATATTCATGGGTTTATTTTCTCATTAATATATGTATATATTTAGATTGATACATATGCAGAGAGAAAGAGAAAAGAAAAACTATACATAATTATAGGGCAAAATATGAGGTGGAAGGATTTGTTTTCATTGAATCTGCCTCATTTTACTATAGACTCCTTTCTCTAATCTAGAGGCAATTCATACCCATATGTTGAGCTCCTCCTGTGAGCTCTTTCCAATGAGGTGGTGTGCCCATCCCCACCGCCCTTGGGAAAAACTTCCTCTCTTGACCTATCTCTGGCATGCTTGTCTCGATTCCATTTCCTCAGAACAGTGCAAATGATAGATTAATTTATGCCAAAGTAAAAATGGGTGATGGATTCCACAGAGAACATATGTTTGAATATCATCAATAGCTCTCAAAAGATCATGGGTATAATCCTATAAAGTGAGTGGGGATTTTAAGCACCAGAATAGTCTCCTTCTTGAGATATTCTGGTGTAGTAGACACATGTTTGATGTCTTCTCTGTTCTATCTTGGAGATTATTTTTTATTCTTCCTAAATATTAGGACTGTTCTTCATAGGTTCAAAATCCCCCTACCTTGCCTTCATAGTCAAGTTCACCCAACATATGCTCAGGCAGAGAGGGGAAAACAAACACCTGTGTGTATTTGGTCAGTAATAAATAATAAAGTAGCCATTATTAGCAGTCTTGTTCTAGTCTAGATTTTCTCTATATCCTAGGAAGACACGAGCTAATTTTGTTTTTGTGAGGGAATATTTTTTTTAAATTTTTTTTTAATGTTTATTTTTGAGACAGTGAGAGACAGAGCGTGAACAGGGGAGGGGCAGAGAGAGAGGGAGACACAGAATCTGAAACAGGCTCCAGGCTCTGAGCAGTCAGCACAGAGCCCGACGCGGGGCTCGAACTCACGGACCGTGAGATCATGACCTGAGCCGAAGTCAGATGCTTAACCGACCGAGCCACCCAGGCGCCCCAGGGAATATTTTTTAAACTTGCCTCCAATGCTGACCCCAGATGCTTTTCTTTCTTTTCTTCCTTTCTTCTTTCTTTTCTTTTCTTTTCTTTTCTTTTCTTTCTTTCTTTCTTTCTTTCTTTCTTTCTTTCTTGGTGAATTGTAATCAGATATAACAAATTTATATTGTGTAAGTATAGAATTCAATAATTAACCTGTCACTTGGGGTTTTGATGTGATGAAGGAGAATTGTCAGTGACTCCTCAAGAAAAATCCCCAAACTTTCTGTGAGATAAAGATCTCAACCTTCTTGTGGGGATGCTTGGAAAGACTAATTTAAATCAGGTTTCAAACAAAGTGAAACTTTCTTGGAAACACAACAGAACAAAATACATTTTAAAAGTCCTGAAAAAAAAAAAGACCTGCTTAACTGATAAGAGGGAACTTCAGGGTTTCAATTCCATTGTAAAATATAACACAGTGGATGGTAATGTCTATGAAAACATGACTCTTGGACATCAGTTGACTTGGAGAGAGATCTGAAGCTAAGAAAGGGGGCTTACAAATGAAAGCTATTGTGGCTTTAATTCGCATATGTTTTTCTGAAATCCCAAAACTGTGTTGGGGTGGGATGGGAAAGAGTTCTCTCTCTTCTTATTACTTGTTTTGGCTTCCGATTTGTTTAGATCATTTTATCTGAACAAAGTTTTCTGGCATTAGCCACGCAATGGGAGAACTCAAAGGATTCTCTCCCAAGGCTTTCTGTGCTGAGAAGCATTACACTGCTGTTTCCCAAATTCTGCAGACTCTGAGCTCAATTCTGAAGTAGTCTGTACAGACCCTACTTGATTTAAGTAGAAAGTACATGTGCTGGTGTTATTCATGACGATTATGTTAAACTCCAAGATGCATGGATACATATAATTGAAAAATAAACCTTTATTTTAAGCTCGCTCACTGGACTCCAAAAGATTAAACTATTACTGTAAGCAGCCCATTGTTTTTTGCATGTATCTTAGATTTTATTTCCTGTCAGCTATTGCAAGAAATACTAAGAAGAATTAGTTTCACCGCACAGTAAGTAAATGCTTTAATGCCCTGCATTATTGTTTACACTAAGCTTTGCAGGCACTTAAGCCACAACAGATAATTGTCAAAATGATGAAGCTGTAAAATCACACAGCCAGCAGTAATAGTGTAGATGTTGTTCTCGGGAACAGCTAGTAAGACTTAGAGCTTATACTTAGTTTGTTAGTTGGTTAGGGAAAGCAATAATTTATGAAAATGTATCATAAATGCCTAAAAGAAAAAAAAATGTAAGAGGAATTTTATGCCCTAAGTACCATACAAGCTCTGCTTGTCTGTGCCTCCGCGTTTTCTCCCTTTATCTGATTTATTTTGCTTAAATCGGGTATTGGTGTAAATACTGCCTCAGAAGGGCCTATGAGAGAGACTAGATGATTGGGTATCTTTGAAAAAACATAGAACGAAAAACCATGTCTCTTGTCAGCATCCTGTTAATTTTAAAATTAGCACAAGGCAAGGGCACACTTTGCAGTTTGTTTGTATGTAAGAGTTTCACCGCCAAAATGCAAATTTGGATCTATTACTTTCAGTTGCGTTTTATCAGCGGGGGCAGGGGACTGAGATCCAGCTCCTCACTTGCTTTTAACCACAGAATGTCCGGGTTGCTCCATGTTTTCCTTAACAGGGACATCAGTGAAAACTGCGTTCTGTCTGTGGTGATGTATCTGAGTGCAAACAGGACTCTGTTAGCCATTATGTACCTATTAGCCCTGATTACCTTCTGATAGCTCCTCACCAGTTGGTTTCACTCACTTTGACAGATCTAGTACTTTGTTTAACCTTTAAACCAGTAGGGCAATAACACAGCTGACAGAAGGGGAGAAATAATTAAGGAAAACTTAGCCAGGACATTTAAAAAAATCTCTAACAAGGCAGATATTTCTGTTCAATTTGAAAACTTGTCAAGGGATGCATACAGTTCCCCATAATTGCTATAGCAAAATGTTTTATAATTTTTGCTGGCTTCAAATTAATTTTAGCAGTGTAGCTTAATCAAATTACTAGGTGTCTTACTTTAAAAATATCTATAATTTACACTCCCAGGAAGCAAGTTTTAATATTTCAGGACTTCATAGAAAAGTAATATCCAAGAGAAATTCATCTCTAAAAGTGATCACAAAGAAAATATTAAAAGTATGGTCTAAAAATCCGCCAAAAGTTTGAGTTTTACATTTTCTGAAATGGCTGATACATGTTTGTGGAAAATAACACAAGTGATAAAAAGATATCTAGGTCCATATTATTGACTACTTTAGGCATTGAAACGTGGTCAGCAGTAATTAGAGAAAAAGAAGACTTCTTGAACTTTGCTTATATTTTGAAGCACTTTTTGTGAGCCCCTCCAGAGCCTAACTTGCTTGGGAAGAAGTCAGTACTCTGTCTTCATCTCAACATTCTGTAGCATTTACCCCACCTCCCAAGGCCTGACCTCGTCACCATACTTATTTTACTTTGGAGCCATTGGAGTCAGTCCTGTGAAAGGGCATATCAGAACTCTCTGGGTATTTCTCCCATTAATTCAATGCACAAAGCAGAGGACTAGAAAGAGTGCTTCGTTGTTGCATGAAGATATTTAATTAAAGTCGGAACAACTTCTAAATGAGAAAGTGCAAATAGTCTCTCCAGATCATTAATAATTTGGCAGTTTATAAGACATTAAAATATAATGTGTTCATTATTTTCCTCAAATCTATTGAGAGCATTATATAATTCCTCTTGCTTAACTGTATTCCTTTCGGTTAAAGATGATATCGACTAATATAGGTATCCTGTCCTTGTCAGTTATAAGATATTGACATCACGAAGCATCACAATTGTCTTCTAATTACATCTGACAACAAGTCTAATTTAGCATTCTTTCATACATCATTTATCGTAAGTCTTAGTGTTCCGTTATTCATTCTTACGTTAATTGATTACCATCATGTTCTCTACTTCATAGTTGCATAAATATTTCTTAAGAAACAACTTTGGCATTTCGGAAAGCTAAAAATCCCTGGGTCGTATTAAAGAAACCATACTCTCAGTCATGAAGATATATGCCATGTTATTATTTAATTTTAAACCAGATTTTAACAGAACAACTGAGCTGGGACATTATTTTAAGCCTTGTTATTATCACCGATCTTATCAATAGCGTATATTTTATACTATAAAGTATATAAAAGGTGATTTCTTCTGTGAAGAAGTTTCAATGAAGGAGGAGATATCCACCACAAATTAAAGTAGGAAAAAAGAAAATGATTATATAAATGTACCCAACCACTATTTACATTACTATTAGTGCTGAAATGATTACCCTGACTTAATCTCTGAGCCTGTGTAGGATAGTTTTGTGGAGGAGGAACCATTGTGAAATATCAGAACTGAGGGGAGTGTTTGAGGATGGAGGTGGGGTAGGAGAAGACATCCTGGGATACACATATAAAGTACTAGAAGATCCAGAAAGGAGAGTATTTGACCTATGAAATGAATAGTGCTGTCTTTTCCTGCTTGAGTCAGACAAATTCAGAAATGTGATGCAGGGAAATTTCCTAACTGACAAGGAGAATTTCGGCTTCTGTGAATAAAAGTTTGCTCCTACTTTTGAAATACAAATTTGAAATTACTAGAGGTTACTAATATGTAGTCATCAAAATAATACGAAGGTGAGGCTTACTTATTTGATGAAGGAAAACTGAAATACTGTCTCATTAACCAGGTCTGATGAGATTAGGGTCTAGGTCATGGTTATGGCTATCGGCTTCCTGAATGTTGAGGTCATCATGGTAGTGACTATTGGCTTCCTGAATAAAGTGGCATCCAATGTGGGTCTCAGAGGATGAGTATGTGTTAGGCATGGGGCGAAGGAGGAAGGAGAGAACTGTTCCAGATAGAAGGAAAGGCATATCAAAAGGCTATAAAGTAAAAGGACATGGAAATTTGGAAGAAGTTTATAAAGCTCATATGACTGGAATTTAAAGGATGAGGTTGTTGGGACGCCTGGGGGGCTCAGTGGGTTAAGCATCCAACTTTGGCTCGGGTCATGATCTCGCAGTTCGTGAGTTCGAGCCCCGCAGAGTGCTCTGTGCTGACAGCTCAGGGCCTGGAGCCAGGAGCCTGCTTTGAATTCTGTCTCCTTCTTTCTCTGCCCCTCCCCCACTCATGTTCTGTCCCTTTCTCTCTCTCTCAAAAATAAACGTTAAAAAAATGAAGGGTGAGGTTGTGAATGGTGAGAAAGGAGACCAAGAAGGCCTCTTATGTCATGTCATGGAGTTTGGACTTTATCCTATGAGAGCCGGGAAAGCTTTGGAGAGATTTAAGCAGAGGAGCACCATTATGATCAAATTTGCATTTTAGGAAGTTGCTCTATCTAGACTGGAGGTGAACAAAACTCAAAGAAGGAAGGTAAAGAAAGGCATTATAGTATTCTTGGCAAAATGGCTACTTGGTATAGGCTGGTGACTGTGGGGCAAGTCATAGCTAGATAACTAGGGAGAAGAATTGGCAATGCTGGGGAAGAGGAGAAGAAAAAGAAGGGATCTGGCATAAGGATAAAGTAATGGACTTGGTGAGAGGCCAATGTAAAAGTTTTTTAAAAAAGAAAAGAAAACAAAACTGAGTTAGAAAGCTTCAAGAATTAAAAGGTATGCTCTTTGTTTTAATGAGGTATTTGGTGATGACAGTCTGGTAGAAAGAGAATAATAAAAACATTTGATTAAAGATATTTCAGTGGGGATATTTTACAAACAGCAACAAATATGAACCCAGAGTCACACACAGTGAGAAACTGGATTAATTAAAATTCTTCAGGGGAATCCAGAGAGCCATCACTGAACCTTACTGTTCATTGTTAATGGGCCATGATATTAAAGGAGTCCTTTAGAAGAGGTAGAACAGTCAGCAAGGAAACCACAAAAATATAGAAAATAGTCTATCAGTGGTTAAGAAAAAAGTAGAGGAAAAAAGTATTAATAACACAGAAGGGATGGGGTGGGGGCATTTTGGATCCCTGTTAGTTTTGTTATATCTGGGTTCCTCTTTTATGTGACATGAAGTCATCAAAGTACTATAATAGTGACTATTGATTACCTATCAAATATTCATTTGCTTCCCTCTTTTTACTAATAGAATCCTGATTTCATTGGTGGTAGCAATATGCTCATTTAAAAAGTTGTCTAAACTTTTCCTAGCCTTCTCTGAAGTTATGTTTCCCAGGCTTCTTTGAATCTAAAGTTAGCTATGTGATATTGTTCTGGCTAATAAGATATAAGTGGAAGTCATTGGGTGGAGCTTTTTGGAAAACTTTTTTTTTGGAAAACTTTTAAACAGGGAGGTAGATTTAACTTTTATGGGCCTTTTTCTTTTTCTTGCCTGCAATGTTGGTGTGCTATTAGAGGAGGGAGTGGGGAGGAAGAAGGAACCATCTTGAAATCACGAGAACAAGAGTCACATCTTAGGGTGCCTAAGGAAAAAGAAGCCTGGGACACTGAGGACATTGCAGCTGCTACATTGGTCCTGATATAACCTAATCCTGGACTTTTCATCAAGTGACAAATATAAAATTTCTAATTTGGTTAGAAACCAGCAGACCTAATGATATTTTTAAAACATTATTGTTAATACTATTGCAAATTATAATAGTTATGATTTTTTAGTGTGCTTTATGTGAAAGATACAATGCTAAGCTTTTGATGTATACTATTTAATCCTTGAAAGACTATGTAACCCTATAATCTTATAAATTACATATTTTTACCTCCATTTTACAGGTGAGAAAAACAAGGTTTAGACAGTTTAGTAACTTCCTAAAATCATATAATAAGTGCATTTACTAATCTGGCAGGCCATAATTAAAACCAAGGTCTATTTGGTCCCTCAGAAGATTTTTTTTTTTTAATTTTTTTTTTCAACGTTTTTTATTTTTATTTTTGGGACAGAGAGAGACAGAGCATGAACGGGGGAGGGGCAGAGAGAGGGAGACACAGAATCGGAAACAGGCTCCAGGCTCCGAGCCATCAGCCCAGAGCCCGACGCGGGGCTCGAACTCACGGACCGCGAGATCGTGACCTGGCTGAAGTCGGACGCTTAACCGACTGCGCCACCCAGGCGCCCTCAGAAGATTTTAATTTATATATTTGAAGGCCTTCTTCTTCTTCTTCTCCTCCTCCTCCTCCTCCTCCTCCTTCTTCTTCTTCTTCTTCTTCTTCTTCTTCTTCTCCTCTTCCTCCTCCTCCTCCTCCTCCTTCTTCTCCTCCTCCTTCTTCTCCTCCTCCTTCTTCTCCTCCTCCTTCTTTTTCTTCTTCTCCTCCTCCTCCTCCTCCCCCTCCCCCTCCTCCTCCTCCTCCTCCTCCTCCTCCTCCTCCTCCTCCTCCTCCTCTCCATGCCCAGTGTGGAGCCCAATGTAGGGCCTGAACTCACAACCCTGACATCAAGACCTGAGCTGGGATCAAGAATCGAACGCTCAACCAACTGAGCCACCCAGGTGCCCCCCAAGCTCTTCTAAATCGACAATTAATTTTATACAGTAAACAACTGTTGAATTCATGTTTTTTTTTTTTCTGTTTTGCTTTTACTCCTACCTGCTTATGATAAACCTCACTGAGCCCCTGCCAGCCTGCAGAGTTCAAACATAAACCCTGCTAGTGGCTCTCATTTGGTCTTAATGGGTGAAAAACTAAGATGCAATTATTACATAGTTATATTTAGTGTTCAGAGAGGTGCATGTGCCAGATGTTTGTTCTTTTGCAGAGCTACCTGATTTCTCTCATTTCTGCCATGCTGGAAATTTCTTAGATGATGTATATAAAATGGTCTATTATCTGAGCTTCTGATGAAGTTCTCCAATAGTACCTCTTAACTGGACCAAATTAGAAATTTATAGTATAACAAGGCCAACAAAAGCCATAGACCACAGAGATGAGGAACTCTTCTACTCTACCACTGCAAAAAGAAGTTGAATCACTGTGGTATGAGGCATTCTTTGTTTTTTTTTTTAATTTTTTTTAATGTTTATTTATTTTTGAGAGAGACAGAGACAGAATGCGAATGGGTTAGGGGCAGAGAGAGAGGGAGACACAGAATCCAAAGCAGTCTCCAGGATCTGAGCTGTCAGCACAGAGCCTGACACGGGGCTTGAACTCATGAGCCGTGAGATCATGACCTGAACCGAAGTCGGACGTTCAACCGACTGAACCACCCAGGTGCCCCGTGGTATGAGGCATTCTTAATTATTTACTTGATCATCGTGCCCAAACTCTAGATCTAAGAAATGGCAATATTAGCAATATTTGTTCATGAATGCAAGATGCAATCAATTTCAATTTCAGTGAAGCCATAAGGGTTGAGTATATCCACCTAATTCTCTCAAAAGAAGATTTGCAATAGCTGTTGTCTTCATTTTTCAAGATAGTCTTTAAAGTAGGATCAGATATGAGTCTTTAAATATAGACTTTACTAATGATATAGACTTTAAAGTTGAAATTTGAGAGGGATTTCTCTCTAAAAAATTGGTTACAAGGAATAAAGATACTCTTGTATGCCAGTGTTTTAACTGGTATATGAAAGTTAGAAAATTCTTGACGTGTATTTATTTGTTCATTCCTTACTCCAACAATCCTTCTGTTCTTATACAACACAGAAATCAAGAACTTCAGGCCTTGTAATTGCTGAATTCATATAAGGTCTTTCCTTGTCCCTAAGAGATCCTTGGCTGAGGTAATTCATTTCTTCCTGAGGGGGGAAAAAAAAGCTTTTATTGAATTTTACTTTCCTGTTGTATTCGTTTCCTATCTCTGCTATAACAAAGTATCACAACCATAGTAGCTTCAATCAACACAAATTTATTCTGTTATAGTTGGAGATCAGAAGTCTAAAGTCAAGGTGTTGGTGGAGCTGGTTCCTTTCATGGCTCCTCCAGCTTCTAGAAGATGTTAGCTTCTAGAAGTCCTTAGCTCATAGTAGCATCACTCCAATCTCTATTCCATAGTCACATCGCTTTGTCTGCTCTCAACTTTCTTATCTTCCTCTTATGAGAATTCTTGTGATTATATTGAACCCACCGAAATAATCCAGGATAATCTCCCTATGTCAAGATACTAAATTTAAGGTGTAAGATGTAAGGTGACATATTTTCAGGTTCCAGAGATTAGGACATAGAAACATTTGGGGGCTGTTATTTAGCCTACTACATATGGATAACTATACATTTTAGAACATTAACTAGTAGCTGAGTTTTTGAAGTGACTACAGGTTATCGTTTTTGTTTAAACCACAGCCATTTAACCTTGTGATGCATATGTCTTGAGCTCCAGAATTCTGGGGATAATGATTTTCCTGTAGCTCACTACTAAATAACAATATTATCCACAAATTTGAACCATGAGTGAATTAACACAGAAATCCTGGGTCCTGGAACTGAGTCTGATATTCAAAAAAAACTTCAAGGAGCACTACCTGTGTCAGAATTATTGGACTCATTTGCTTTCTCATACCAGTGACCAAGATGCTATGGTCAAGAAATTTTGCTGATTTTTAAAGATCCATTTTGGAAACAAAATGGGAATTGCAATGATTGCATATTATTTTCTAAAGAGACTTTGGTTTCATTTCTTAGCTTTGCTTTAACTTTTACAATTTTGCACCTGTTACTCATGATATTTGTTTTTCTCTTAGATGTGATGTCATGACTGAATTTTACCTTTATTTACTTTCTGTAACTTATGGAAGGGAGTATACCTATGCTTCCTCCAAACATATGGTTGACTGAATGTCTCTTGAGTGGGCCTGCGTGGGTTGTTACGATATCTGTAAGGAGATGCTTTCTGGCTCCAGTTTCCTCCTTTGAAGAGGGGATCAAGAGGTCAACATAGACATGGCCTGAGGTCAACTCTTGAAATGACCTTGGCACCTTATGACTGTAGAGTCTTTTTTTTTTAAGTTGTGACCCGGTGAAATGTCATAGGGAACCTCAGGAATTTATGGTCTGTTAAATAAGAACTTTTGCCCTCTTGGAAGTATTATTTGGAGGAAAGCTTCCAGTCTCTCTCTCCCACAGAGTTGGGGGAAAAGATCACTGAGCATGTGTACCTCTGGCTCCTGGTTTCTCTCAGATCTTTCTGCCAGTGACACAGCTTCTTTTCGCTCTTTAGAGAGTCCAGTAGATCGAACCCACTCCATAGAAGAAGGTCAGAAGTTGTTTAGCTATTCTTCCTGTTACTACATGGGTGATTCTGACACAGGAGCTTCCAAGTAGGAAGCTCATTTGTACTTGGTTCCAGACTGTGTTTTTCAACATATTTTTTTATCAGCAATAAGGTAAAACAAATATGATCTTTTTATACCTACCTGCCAAATCTCAATGGTTTCTAAAAAGATAGATTTGATTAATGGGTACCAGAAATCCCAACAGGGAGGACTAAAAATTTTTGTAACTAATGATTTGAAACTTAAAAATACATAAGTTATAAATTGTCCCGTTTTCAATATAAATGCTTTATTAACACCTCCCTTCAGTTCTCTCTCTCTCTCTCTCTCTCTCTCTCTCTCTCTCTCTCACACACACACACACACACACACACACACACTACCAAATCAGAGCAGACAAGCTGGACAATTTAATTATTTTTCATACTAAATTTGTTTTGGTTATTATCATACCCTTGGGTCTCTAGGAGTCCTGAAGAAGAGGCATTACATGTGCCATCCTGGCTCATTAATTCAATATATTTATTTAACAAATATCAAGTACCTACAGTACACAAGGCACTGTTCTAGATGCTTGGAATATAGTGATAAATAAAAGAGAAGATCTCTGCCCTCATGGAACTTATGTTCTCAAAGACAGACAGACAATAGCACACATAATAAATATACTATTTGTATGATATATTGCAAGGTGATAAATGCTATGAAGAATAGGAAGAGCAAGGGCAGGGGAGCTGGGGGCGGCGGGGGACAGAGCAGTCTGTGATGTTCGGTAGGGTGCTGAGGCACATATATGTGTGCACGTGTAGAGCAGTGTGAGGGGCGACCAAGGTGCCAATAAAGAGGGTTATTTGCAAGCAGGAGCACAGCAAAGGTGCTTGGTTTGGTTTCTGGCATCCTTTCATGACAAGAAAGAAAGAGTGGGCAACCCAGGAGCTCATTGTACTCCCCAAACATGTCTGAGACACATATCCTGCCACTATTATAACGCTTCACTGCTTTTATGTTCATTATGCTCAAAAGGTCTGAGAGCCAGTTTCACTGTGAAGGACAGAGATGGCAGAGATTATGGGTGTAATGGAAAGAATCCAGGGTTGGTTTCAAAAGACCTTCGATTTAGCCTTGGGGTTCTGCTTCCAACTACTGTGAGATGTTGGGCAAGTCACTTAACCTTTGGGTCTCAGTTTTTTCATTTGTAAAATGAGAGTCAGCCATATAGTTCTATTTAACTCCTTCCTTCTTAGAGTCCGTGGAGGCAAACAGGAAAATGGGGTTAAAATAAAAAGGAAAGAGGAGATGGAGAAGAAAACCAAATGCAAATAAATAGGGAGGGAGTATTCGGATAAAGGGAGAAAAGGAAAAAGATAAAGACAAAAGACAAATATAATAGATAGCAAGTACGCCAATACTTACCAGCATGATACAAGTGTAGGCACCTGGGCAATCACCTTTCCACTCCACGGACGCTTTGCTGAAGTGTATCCTGCTCAGTTCCCTGAAGGAGCCACTCCCTGCGTGGGGGTTTCTAGAACCTCAGACTGGATTTGGAATGCCTTTTTTAGGGCTGAGATTAAATTACAGTATGAATTTTTATATTTTAGGTGTAAAGATTAAATAAGCTTTGTAGTACTTTGGTAATCTATTCACCTTGGGTAACACTATTTTAATGGGGAAATAAGTAGTATATTTAAAAAGTCCAACTTGTCGGTGTCTTCATTAATTTGGACATCATCTAGAGGCATCTGTTTTCAAAGATGTTAACATTCAACTTCACTCATCTGGCTTACATGTTCGTTTTACAGGTTTTTCTTGACAAACTCCTCTCTCCTTTGCTTGGCATTTTCCTCCCTCCTGGCCATTTCTCCATTTATTAGCACCAACCTCCAGAGGGAAGATAAGGGGAAGAAATGAAATATAAATCACTTCATTTATATAAACTGTTGCAAAAACTGTCAAAGGGCAGATGTTGAAAGCAAAGGCCAAATAAAGTTTAAGTTACAGAGGAGAAGAGATAAGACTTTACCTACTTTGTACTTTAAAATTGGTCCCACATAGTAATGATGACATCTTAATAAACTGGTGATTTTTATTTAGCAACTCTGCATAGAAAATAACATAAGGAACATAGGTGGCAGAGTTAGCCTAGGGCACTACTTCCAAAAAAAGAGGGAAACAGGGTGGATAACTATAGATACAAGGGGTTGGATGTTGAGATACTTGATGCTCCACAGGCTATTTTCCCCAAAAAGGAAGAAGCATAGCTATTTTCTTAGAGAGTTGGGCAGATGGAAGTCTGGAAAATGGGAAGGGATTGGATCAGCTGGTGTGAGAATGAGAAAAGGGAGTCAAATAATCCATTTACTATGGGTAGTGTTGAAAAATCAGTAGGAGTTCCAAAATTTGCAAGATTAATAGTGCAGTCCTACAATTTTTCCCAGGTGCTTTCAGCAATCTCAGAGTCGGAAGAAATAAAAATGGATAAGAACACTCATCCCTGATGAATAGAGCAGAAAAGTAAGGGAAGGAGAGGGGGAGCAAGAGACTGATCTGAAGAGAATGTATCTGTGTTATCTCACTCAATCAGCAGTCCTTGGAGACAGTAGTTTCTCAAGGAACAGAGTATTTGCTAGATGATGGCTCCAATTTACAGGTGAACAAAGTGAGGCACAGGAGCTTTACCAAAGTGGCAAAAGCCAGTTTTTGAGCCCATGTCTCTCTGAAAGAAGATGTTGTCCTTTTCCATTATGCTTTACATGTAGAGAGCAAATGAATTTGGGGGGTTGGTAATGTTTTCATTAAAAACAGGAAGGGTTTTTTTTTTCATGAAATTTATTGTCAAATTGGTTTCCATACAACACCCAGTGCTCATCCCAAAAGGTGCCCTCCTCAATACCCATCACCCACCCTCCCCTCCCTCCCACCCCCCATCAACCCTCAGTTTGTTCTCAGTTTTTAACAGTCTCTTATGCTTTGGCTCTCTCCCACTCTAACCTCTTTTTTTTTTTTTTTTTCCTTCCCCTCCCCCATGGGTTTCTGTTACGTTTCTCAGGATCCACATCAGAGTGAAACCATATGGTATCTGTCTTTCTCTGTATGGCTTATTTCACTTAGCATCACACTCTCCAGTTCCATCCACGTTGCTACAAAAGGCCATATTTCATTTTTTCTCATTGCCACGTAGTATTCCATTGTGTATATAAACCACAATTTCTTTATCCATTCATCAGTTGATGGACATTTAGGCTCTTTCCATAATTTGGCTATTGTTGAGAGTGCTGCTATAAACATTGGGGTACAAGTGCCCCTATGCCTCAGTACTCCTGTATCCCTTGGGTAAATTCCTAGCAGTGCTATTGCTGGGTCATAGGGTAGGTCTATTTTTAATTTTCTGAGGAACCTCCACACTGCTTTCCAGAGCGGCTGCACCAATTTGCATTCCCACCAACAGTGCAAGAGGGTTCCCGTTTCTCCACATCCTCTCCAACATCTATAGTCTCCTGATTTGTTCATTTTGGCCACTCTGACTGGCGTGAGGTGATATCTGAGTGTGGTTTTGATTTGTATTTCCCTGATAAGGAGCGACGTTGAACATCTTTTCATGTGCCTGTTGGCCATCCGGATGTCTTCTTTAGAGAAGTATCTATTCATGTTTTCTGCCCATTTCTTCCCTGGGTTATTTGTTTTTTGGGTGTGGAGTTTGGTGACCTGTTTATAGATTTTGGATACTAGCCCTTTGTCCGATGTGTCATTTGCAAATATCTTTTCCCATTCCGTTGGTTGCCTTTTAGTTTTGTTGGTTGTTTCCTTTGCTGTGCAGAAGCTTTTTATCTTCATAAGGTCCCAGTAATTCACTTTTGCTTTTAATTCCCTTGCCTTTGGGGATGTGTCGAGTAAGAGATTGCTACGGCTAAGGTCAGAGAGGTCTTTTCCTGCTTTCTCCTCTAAGGTTTTGATGGTTTCCTGTCTCACATTCAGGTCCTTTATCCATTTTGAGTTTATTTTTGTGAATGGTGTGAGAAAGTGGTCTAGTTTCAACCTTCTGCATGTTGCTGTCCAGTTCTCCCAGCACCATTTGTTAAAGAGACTGTCTTTTTTCCATTGGATGTTCTTTCCTGCTTTGTCAAAGATGAGTTGGCCATACATTTGTGGGTCTAGTTCTGGGGTTTCTATTCTATTCCATTGGTCTATGTGTCTGTTTTTGTGCCAATACCATGCTGTCTTGATGATGACAGCTTTGTAGTAGAGGCTGAAGTCTGGGATTGTGATGCCTCCTGCTTTGGTCTTCTTCTTCAAAATTACTTTGGCTATTCGGGGCCTTTTGTGGTTCCATATGAATTTTAGGATTGCTTGTTCTAGTTTCGAGAAGAATGCTGGTGCAATTTTGATTGGGATTGCATTGAATGTGTAGATAGCTTTGGGTAGTATTGACATTTTGACAATATTTATTCTTCCAATCCATGAGCAGGGAATGTCTTTCCATTTCTTTATATCTTCTTCAATTACCTGCATAAGCTTTCTATAGTTTTCAGCATACAGATCTTTTACATCTTTGGTTAGATTTATTCCTAGGTATTTTATGCTTCTTGGTGCAATTATGAATGGGATCAGTTTCTTTATTTGTCTTTCTGTTGCTTCATTGTTAGTGTATAAGAATGCAACTGATTTCTGCACATTGATTTTGTATCCTGCAACTTTGCTGAATTCATGTATCAGTTCTAGTAGACTTTTGGTGGAGTCTATCGGATTTTCCATGTATAATATCATGTCATCTGCAAAAAGCGAAAGCTTGACTTCATCTTTGCCAATTTGGATGCCTTTGATTCCCTTTTGTTGTCTGATTGCTGATGCTAGAACTTCCAGCACTATGTTAAACAACAGCGGTGAGAGTGGGCATCCCTGTCGTGTTCCTGATCTCAGGGAAAAAGCTCTCAGTTTTTCCCCGTTGAGGATGATGTTAGCTGTGGGCTTTTCATAAATGGCTTTTATGATCTTTAAGTATGTTCCTTCTATCCCGACTTTCTCAAGGGTTTTTATTAAGAAAGGGTGCTGGATTTTGTCAAAGGCCTTTCCTGCATCGATTGACAGGATCATATGGTTCTTATCTTTTTTTTTGTTAATGTGATGTATCACGTTGATTGATTTGCAAATGTTGAAACAGCCCTGCATCCCAGGAATGAAACCCACTTGATCATGGTGAATAATTCTTTTTATATGCCGTTGAATTCGATTTGCTAGTATCTTATTGAGAATTTTTGCATCCATATTCATCAGGGATATTGGCCTGTAGTTCTCTTTTTTTACTGGGTCTCTGTCTGGTTTAGGAACAGGAAGGGGGTTTTAATGTTTCATTAAAAACAGAAGAATTACAGGGGCGCCTGGGTGGCTCAGTCGGTTGAGCGGCCGACTTCGGCCCAGGTCATGATCTCGCGGTCCGTGAGTTCGAGCCCCGCGTCGGGCTCTGTGCTGACCGCTCAGAGCCTGGAGCCTGTTTCAGATTCTGTGTCTCCCTCTCTCTGACCCTCCCCGTTCATGCTCTGTCTCTCTCTGTCTCAAAAATAAATAAACATTAAAAACAAAAAACAGAAGAATTACAGATGCTGAAGGATCATCTACTTGGTGTGAAAATGTCTCAAGATGATCGCTGGAGACTAGGAAAAGATGGCAACCTCGTGCCGAAATTGTCATTGAACATGAAGATAGGGCAGAGGAGGGGTGGGTGGTAAACTGCAAGCCACTAGAGAGCATAAATATATTCCTGCTTTGTCTCGGGCCTCCATCCAGAGGATCTCCCCCATACATCAGGCATTTGTTGGCCCATAAAGGTTAGTAGTAATCACCTTTAGGTTTTACAGTGAATTCCTGGTCATCTACCACACTGCTTCCTCCTGACAGGCACTTTCTCTGATCCTATCTTTACATTCAAACTCTTGCCTCTGTGACTCGAACCACCGTCCACCACTAGCCATGGCCTTGATTCTCCTTGCGTTTCAACCTTGGCTTTTTCCCTAATGAACTCTTACTGATGAGGCTATGTCTTTTGTGGTCTCCCTGTGGTCTTCTACTCCTGGGAGTAGAAATTCTAGTCCTAGTTTTTACCCCAAGCCACACCCCTAAGTATATTCTGTGGAGTGGTATACCTGAAGGGTGGGAACTTCAGAGAACAACTGGCCTGTGAGTGCAGCATCCAGACATATTTGCGCTGATTCAGAACAAAGAGTGCCATCTATTGAAAGACCACTTAGCTCACCAGTAATTTATTCAGCTGTATGAGTTATCATCAAATAGGCTCAGAATAGCGCCCTGGAAAATTGAGATGGGAGGAAAAGCCATGAAATTTTAACATAAGGTAATTCCACTAGGTGGTGGCCAAAGGTGGAAGTCAAGGTCCCCCTTGAACCTCAGAGAAAAGGAACTCTGAGGCTGTTTTCCTCTCTGTGGGATCGTGTGGGAAGTTTCCAATAGAGAGTCACCTAAGATGAGGAAGTAGCTTCCTTCTTTTTAAGACGAATATTTAATCATCATTGTTTGGAGGAATAAAATGGTTTAAAGTGACAAAATGGACCAAAGCGTGCCGGGGATATAACAGAAATGAGTTGTTGTAGGGACAGCAAGGTGACAGGACCTGAATTCATAATCACGGTGGTCCAAGCAGATTGGTGAGAGCAGGAGCTGCATACATTTTGCAGGGAGTGTCTCTCACCCCGTTGCCACTTTTTTCAGTGCTCCATATGCTAGATTGCAGCTACACATTTAGCCCTTTTGCCCAAAGGCATCTGAACCTGTGAAAAGCCTAGCTGGGGCACTGTCTATTGTTCATTGACAACTTGTCAATTTACTTCCAGGCAAAATAACTCATAAACATGATAAGTAAGGCAGATAAAACAAGAATTCTTTCACACTTTGCAACTTTACTGCAAAAATGGCTTATTTTCCATAAATGTGTGAAATCTCCCCTCTGAATTGTGACTGTGCATTGAACTTTAAAACTGTTTGGAGACAGCACAAGCATTTCACAATTCCTGTCTGTAATAAGATGGATGTTAAATATTAAACATGCATTAGAAGTGATAAAATAAAAGATTTTCAGAGGTTCACTAGCATCACCATATTTCTCTTTGATTCCCTGAGTTAATAAAAGTTAAGTTTAACAATACTCTCCAAAAGACAAATGTTTAAGCACTCTCTTCTAAATTTGACATTTCATATATTTATATTAGCTATTATCTAAACCCTTATGTCTGTTAAGGAAAAAAAAACACGCATATAGCAAACCATATCAGTATTAAATTCAAAAGCCAGTATGTGGTGCGTTAGCATATGTTCATACTGTAATGAAGTGGCTTTTATTTCTGATATTTATAAACATTCCATTTCTAATGTACTGTTTAAATATTGAAAGCTAATTGTGAATTCTTTTAGGTAAAATATTTTAAGTAGATAATAATTTTGAAATATATTAGTCTCTAAGGCAAAGCAGTCTGTTTATGTGTAGTTATTTATAAAGTCATACTTTTTAATGAAGTCATGTTCCCTGGATTCATTTCTCTGGTAATGAATTTGATTTTAAGCTTCTTGTTTACTGTAATATCATCACAGAATTATAGTTGGTGCCCTACAGATTTTCCCCAGGTGATCCTCCATAATACCAAATACCCTCATTTTGGAGACACTGAAAGTGGAGGGGCAAACAGGTGGGATGGAATCTGACAATGCAAGACCAGATTCTGCATCCCAGGGGGGTCTTCCTCTGGTGACCTTTGCCCCTGAGGCACAGAGCCCACTCCCAATATTTCCGGTGTGAGGGTTTGAAGGTTATGGTTGCCTTTCCCTCATCATTTCCCCATATTTTCTTCACTTACTGTAGAATATTTATAAACAGGCACACATATGCATCTGTTACATAACAAATGGCTTTTGGGAAATAAGTGAAAGAACATGAGAAAAGAAATTTAAAAGACTGTAAAAAAAAAAAAAAAGGGGGAGTAAAACAAATCTGCGATCAACAGGAATGCCTCAAAAATAGGACCTGTTTTTCAGGAGGCAGTCAGTTCAGTGGAAGGAATCCTGAACTGGCAGACCAGAGACTTGGGTTCAAATAATGTCATTGGCACTAACTGGTTCTGACCCTCAGGAAGCCCGTCTTTATTCCTGACCTCTGTTTGGATCAGTTTTCTCCTCAGGGTGGAAGGAGGACTGTGCTGGCTGTGCTCCAGATCTCTTACCAGTTTTTTTCTTTTTGAAAATGGAGAGTCCCTACAAGATTTTAAATGAAGAAAGTCTTCCACTGCTGTATAAAGAAAAAAAGAAAAAAAGAAAAAGAAAGGTACTCACAGCCAGATCTAAAATTATATTTATTATGTGAATAATGTATTCAGATGGTATAATAATAATTTAGTTCATAAAAATTCTCTCCAAAAGGAACCATGTGGATTACAGAGGACTGCCGTGCTTGCTTTAAAATAGGAAATGAGGGGCGCCTGGGTGGCTCATTTGGGTTAGCATCTGACTTTAGCTCAGATCATGATCTTGTAGTTTGTGGGTTCGAGTCTCGTGTCAGGCTCTCTGCTGACAGCTCAGAGCCTGTAGCCTGCTTCGGATTCTGTCCCCCTTTCTCTCTGTTCCTCCCCTGTTTGTGCTCTGTCTCTGTCTCTGTCAAAAATAAACATTAAACAAATTAAAAATAAGATAAAATAGGAAAGTAATCTCTTAAGAAACCTATCACCTGATTTTTGTGGGAACACAGAGAGCATACATACCTAGACCTATCAACGTTCATTTTAAATGCTATTTTTTCATCTGAAGTTTTTCCACCAATCTTATCTTAACCTGTGGATTCCTAAATATTCTATATTAGAAAAAAAAAAAAAAAACCTAACAGAGATCTAACAAATTAAGAGATTGTATCTTTTTCATATGTCCATGGGATGTTCCTATTTCTACGTCCTGGTATCTTAGATTCTTCGTCACTAATTTACCATCCTGGCAATTGGTTTTTATGTAGAAGCCGGCCCACCTCCTTACAAGCCCACACCCACTGTAGCTAACTAACCATTACTTGTCATCATCTATTTGTACAGTGTTCTTCTCCCCTTAGTGTTAATGATCATATATTTTCTCCCATGAAACTAAATCCTGTTTATGTGCCCAATTCTCTAACCTGTCAAGGTCATTTTGGATTTTGATCTTTTTTTTTTTTTTTTTTTTTTTTTTGTGGCCATTCTGCCTAATCTGGCATCGTTGGCATGTTAATGAGCACATCAGTCATAATATTACTAAAATTGTTGACTATTGTCGCTTGGGAAAACTTGGAAAGAGAAAGAGCAGTAGCCTAGGAGGAAATTGTTCAGGACTGTTGGAAACATAGGGTATTTGCTGCAGAAGATTCCCCACCACCAGATATTGTAAGAAGTTAGAAGAGAAGCAGGGAGCTACAATTAAGAGGAGGCAAAAAATAGGGACACTTTAAGGACTGGGAGTATAAGGGAGGGAAGAAAAGGAAATAGAAAGGAGGAAAAATGGCAAAAAGTTGTACACCTTAAATATATGCAATTTTTATTTGTCAATCATACTTTAATAAAGCTGGGGAAAGAAGAAAATATAATGATATAAACAAACTGTATTTAGGCGATATCAGGCTATAGAACCTGATATTGAATATGTGAGTTTAGAGTGCATTTATTTAATTCAAAGCCTGTTGTTTCCTTCAAAAACACAGCGAAGAGGCTGCTTGGTGCTGGACGTCAATTAATATTCTCACAAAGGACTGGCAGGAAGCCACGGTGGACGTCTAGTCAGAGACAGTGTGTCACACTACTGTTGACTGTAAAATTAATTACCATTTCTAAACAATAAGTCTGTGATGCATATTCTTCCAGGCATATTATATTGCCCTCTTGGCATTAAAGGTTATAAATAATTATGTTGTTTAAAAATATATGCCCCGTGGAGAAAGCACAAGCAAAAATATTAACAATCCCCACAACAATGACAAAAAGAACACCCGTGTGTGGTGGGGCAAGTCGACACTGTGAAGACAGGATTGAATATTAAGAAGTGTCACCTACCTAAAGTAAGTGTTAGACATTCGCATGATGGCATCAGCTGCTGATGTAATGCATCTGGAGCTGCCCTGTCACTAAGGCATTGCTAACCAAGGCGGAGACGCAGACAAAGCTGCTTCATCATTAATGTCAGTAAAAGGATCTGGAGGAAAAATAGAGAGTCTCTGGAGACCTTGTCTGGACTTCTTGGAGCCTGGACAACAGTCCTTTCCAACAACAGTCTTTTCCATCCCAATAGCAGCTGCAACAAAGAAAAAAAGGAAAGCATTGACTTGAGTTGTCATTAAGTTCAAAGAGGTGAGAATAGTAGCCTATGATGAACCTTTATAGTCAGAGTTATTAATGGGGAGTTCTTTTTATGGCTTTTTGAAAATATCACATTTATGAACAGCGCTAAATTATCCTGGGTTATTGTTTGGCATGTGTTGACCGGTCAGTTTTAAGCTGCTAAAATTAAAAAATCTTTTCTATTTCTGTGGGAGAGAAGAATACAAAATTCCTTCCACAGGGTTGTAGCATATAGATTTAAAATAGCGCTATCAATCTAGGGAAATACATCTCTGGCTCTTAGTTGGGTGCAGACTGGTTCACGGATCATATTCAATGAGAAGTTATTAATGTTTCAGAGGCAACCTAAAAGGACACATCAAATGATGTTCTGCAGGGTCTGTCTAGGGTGGTAATATTTAACGTTTTATCAGTGACTTGGATGATAAAATATGGAACGCGCTCATAAAGTTTCATGGAAGACTCTAAGTTGGGAGAAGTAGCAAGAACCTTGGAAGGTCTACTTGTAATTCAAGATGACCTTGAAAAGTCAGGAGAGGAGTCATTAATGATCAGGTTTACATCCATAGGGTAACCTAACAAGTGAGGTTTGAGCAGTTGGCAAAACAAGAGAAAGAGGGGCCTGGACAGACAAATATGAAATGCACCAAATACAGCTAACCTGATAAATACCAGTTCTGCCAGACAGAATCACATATGATACTAGAGTATGTAAGTGACATAGTATACAGGATCATGAAGTCATCTGATGCTCTATGATTTATTTTAAGAGCAGTATAAACAGATTGAGGACTGTTCAATAAAGGCAAAAACTAAAGGGCTATAAGAGGAAAAGTGAATGCCTTATGGTTTCTGAGCACAGGGAATTGAGACCAAAGGGTGGCCTATTTACAGTTCATTACTAGTAGCTCCTGCTTTGTCAAAATGACCCAGATTTATCATTTATTTCAGGTATAGCTTTTGATTCTCCCTTCCCATCTGCTTTTCTTTTGATGATCCTTCCAGTTTTGTTGTATTCAGAATTTATGCATATAGTGTATGCCAGTTAGAGTCCACTCGTTTACATGTGACTTTTTTACTGAAAATCTACATATAGGTGTACAAACGATACAACCCTCTATTACTGGTTGCTGTTGGGGAGGATGTTGGATTGGTCAATGAAGAAAGCAGCATTGGGGCTATAGTTGAGGCTCGTTCTGAGATCCTTTTGGGGAGTAATATTCAACTCGCCTGTTCTCTTTGTACTAAACACTGGCTTGCATATATTCTTTTTCCTGATGCTGCAGAAAAACGTGAAAAGTGTGTAAGAAAGAGTGAGAACCTGTGCCTAGGCAACAGACAACAGGCATGTATCGAAGGGTGTACATTGGAGGGGGAATAAGCATCTTCAAGTTTCAAATAGCAGATCGAGAGCAGTAGCAGAAGAGCCATCAAAACCCAGATGTTGAAGACTGTTTAAAGTGTGAACTTCAAACAATCACAGAAAGACTTGAGGTTGTCTTTTATTGCTTTTTAATTCCCAGTAAAAGAAACTAATCCACTTTGTATATCCGTTCGTACAGTGGTTCTCAATATTGGCTACACACTGGAATCGCCTCTGCTGCTTTTTAAGATACTGTTTGCTGTTGTGTCCCAAATCCCAGGGGTTCTGACATAAGGTGTTTTGAGTGGTTCTTGCGAATGGGGATTTTGAAAATTTCCTGGGTGTTTCCAATACATAGCCAGTGTTGTGTGAACCATTGTGCTATACGATGTCTCACCCCATGTGATCAGTGTCAGCAAATTATTGGTGGTGGCATTTCTGTACTTCTTATAATGCTCCTGTCCTTGCTCTATGCTTCTAGCTGTTTTCCCCTTGGCTTCTCACACTCTTAGATTTGCCTCCATGTTTGTTTCCTTACACTCACATGGGGATAACAGCAGACTTGGCGTTCCCTGATTTTCACATTAGGCATTTCCTCTCATTTTACTCAGCTCTTAAAACATTGGCATTGGCCTGCGTTGTTTGTGCACTAGCTTGTCTTCTCCCTGGAGAGTGAGACCAGAGAGTAGCAATATTCCAACACAAGACAACATGGAACACGTAAAACCACTTGGGTCAAAAAAGTGGGCATATTCTAAACTATCAGCAAGTGAAATGAAGCAGGGCTATAAAATGAGAAAATTTTGGGGGCAGTGTCACCATGGAGATGCATCCCTTAATTATATGTGCCTAAGGTTTTTACTTCCTTAAATTAATATAAAAATAAGAATCTGTATTATTTGTGGTTTTCTTAGGTACATAGCTATGCACATGTAAACCGTCAAGTATCGAGTGTTCATTTTGTCATATTTATTGGTCATCCTTAACCAACCTATTTTAAATATCATTTAAAGATCAAGTCCCAGGATAAATAGCCTTTTGTATTTCATTATTATAATGGTTAGGTGGACTCAAATGATAACTTAGGTCAAATTCTGGAGTGTGGGGTTATGGGCCAGGATGAAGCATCTGTTACAAAATGGTATTTCATCAAGGTTTCCTCCTTTCTGGTTAGTACATGTGGTAGAATTGCAGTTCTGTTAATATATTTTAATAGCAAAATTGATCATAGTCTCATATCACACCAGTAAGATTACAGCTTCTTTGGTTCAGATGTCATGTCAACCAATGCTTCCTTAATATCATCAATAATGCTTCATTCAATTCAATCTATATAAATATCCATTAATGTCTTAACAATTTGTAAGTATCTTCAAGTTTGAATTTCTCCAAATAGTTTCTGTTCTCTTCTCCCATCCATTTTCAATCTCTTCTCTTCTTCTTCTTTGCTACTGTCATCTGTTGCTTGTTTTTACTCTTTCTGCTTCAAAAGGAGAAAGGTGACTGATATCCTTAAAATTTCACACAGTAACCTTTTGAGACAGAGGTTCAACTTCTTATCTTCTTGAGTGAATTTTGGTAGTTCAGTAAAATTATCTCCTGATATCAGTGTTCTAGATTGTTGGCTGCTGCTCATCTGCTTCATCACCAGGGAGGATTCATTAAATAGTAGATAACGTCAGCCAGTTTATCTGGCACAAAATCTGGGATCCAAGCTTTCTCAACTAGTAACATAGCTAATTATATGCTGTATGAGTTTTTTACTCGCAAGTTTTATTCATTAGTATATTTTGTGACTACAGTAGACTTTGACATTAGCATCAGACTTGTTATCTGCGACTAACCCTCCAAAACGAATTCACTTTCTTAAAAGGATTGACCTCAGCAGAGACTCATAAGGTAAAATATGAATAACACCTTTTGTTATCTCTTTGGCTAGTCCAGAGTGAAGACAGGCACATTTACTTTATGATTTTTCCCTGGTGACTTCTGTGGCTTTTCCCCTTTTTTATGGTTTAGTTTTTCTTTTCTTTGTCCAATAAGGCACTATCTTCTGTTGACTCATACTTTCAACCTAGAAGATAGGAACCTAAAAAATTATTTCCATTAGCAAGTTCAGTTTGGCATATGATCATCATCCTACAGAAATGTGCATCTTAAAGTAATACCACAGGCATTATTAAGACAAAATAAGGAAACTTTAAAAGAAAGAATGTGAGATACTGTGGTAAGTTCTTGTGCCAAGAGGCCACTGCTCAAGTTAATAGTCATTTTGTCCCTTCACAAGGCAGAATCAGTCTAACAGAGACTTGCTTGAGCTCACTGTGGTTTGGAGGCCTCCTAGGCTGAGTGAGAGTATGTAGGTGTAGAATTATTTTATTGCTCCTGGTTTCTGCTACAGCTCTGGAACTCCCTCGGGGTATTTTATACCTATTAATAAAAAGATAGGACAAAATTGAATAATGGTGTCTGTTTCCATAAAAAGGAAGTAAGACTCAACGGACCCTCTTCCCAAAGTGCTTTCATAAATAACAAGAAATTGATGCCCACCACTAATTTTCTAGTCTTTTTTTTTTAAGACTCAATCGCATTTTCCAGTTAATAGTGACCTATTTTTGAGAAAGATTCTCGTCTTATTCTACACCTTAGGGAGATAATTGCCATACAATGGGATCTCTATTTTTAACAAACTGAGGAACTTGTCCATTGTGATCATGAGTTTGCTGCAATGTATGCATTTTGTTATCTCTGCCCACTACCTGCACCCCCCTCTTTCTCTGTGGTTGATAAAGGTATCACACAAAGGCTGACTAGGTTTTTTTGTTTTGTTTTGTTTTGTTTTTTTCTTCCATGATTATAGCAATGGTTTTGCTTTAAACCAGGGTTATTGCCTGAAGGTCCATCTGCAAGCAGCACTTTACAAATGCACACATCCATTGGTCATGATGGGTTTATGATGCACATAGAGGCTCCTGATGAACTTGAAAGAGTTCTAGAAAAAACACTCTGAAGGTAGCCTGATTGTCTAGATCAGCCCAGTCATTTTTGTGTACAAAAATTAACCTGTTTTCCCAAATTTGACAAACAGGGAGTCTGCATTATTTCATTTAACTCAAGCCTCTGAAAGCAAACTCGTTTGTATTATTCCAGCTTATGACTGATGAGGTTGTTTCTTTTAGAAGTAAGTGCAAGTGGGAAATACGCAGGGATGTTACTTTTATTGTACAAGTGGTTAATTGTACAAGGTGTGTACCTACTTCATATGGTACACATTGGAATGTAGTATAAAAGCACAGATGATAGTAAATTGGAACGGTAGCACTTGACTGTTATGTAATTAAATTGGAATCCCCAAATTTCAAGGGCATGGGACTCAAAATAATAATGGCTATAAAGTTAAAATGCTAGGTTTTACTTGTCTGCTGCTGTGTAATAATATCACTACAAAGTTAGCATTGAACACAACACATTTTTTATCACATAGTTTCTGTAGATTAGGAATCTGGGCACAGTTTAGCTAGGCTTCCTGCTTTAGGGTCTCACAGCCACAATCAATGTATTGGTGGGGCTACGATTTCATCTGAGACTTGCCTGGGAAAGGATCCACTTCCAAGGTCACATGACTGTTGGCAGCATTTGATTCTTCATAGGCTGCCAAACTGAGGGTTTCAGTTTCTTGTTTCTTGTTGGTGGAGGGCTACTCTCTTCTTCTTCTTGATGAATGACCCTTTCTATATGGTAACTCACAACATGGCAATTTGCTTTGTCAAAACCAGAGAAGAAGAGGGAGTCTTCTCTCAAAATAGACATTATAATCTGTATAATCACATATACATGGTCATGTATGTGTTGATCACAAAAACCAAAAATCGGATAGAATGAACTTAGCAGCAGGGTGAATGCGATTATATATGTAAATTACTGTCAATGGAAAGTGCTCAGTAAGGGTGCTTAATCAGATAAGAGTCTTGTTACAGATGCATTTTTGAGCTAAATTCTTAAAGATATGAGCAGATTTTTTTATGATTTTATGGAACAAATGGATGAGGAATGGATTAAATAAGTGGATCCCAAAATTTCCTGACCCTGAGAATCTCCTAAGCTGCTTGTTAAATTACACATTCCTAGGTCTTGTCCTTGAATATTATAATCCAGTGGGTCTGATTAGAATTGGTAGTTCTTATTATCAAACCACTTTGGGAAAAAATGTTTTAAGTAAAGTGTTAGAAACTGTTCATCAAAATAAACAGGTGAAGAAAATAGAGTATAATTCACCATGACTATACATGAATTATTATGTATGCTGAGCTGAGGGTATCATTTAAATACCCCAAATGGATTTATACAGCAGAATGTGAGGTAAGTGGTATATAACCGTGTTCCTTACCAGCGTAAGAAGCTGAAGAAGGAGCATAGCAGGAATTAGTGATCTATAGGAGGATTTAATTGCTCAGTTACAAAAAAAAAAAAAAAAAGGTGGAAGGCAAAAGATTTAGGAGAGGAAATAAAGAAAAGCAAAACTGAGTGTTTTGCACATAGAAAAGCTGATACAGATATTTTTATATACCTCATAGAGGAAAAGAGGCCCTGAGATGATGAGATTATAAATAAGAGAAGAAGATATCAGAATATTGGTACATCTGACAAGAAATATATGGATTTCTAGAGGTAGAAATAAACCAGTCATTCCCAAGTGGGGAGCTCCAGTTAGGTCTGTTTTGAATTTCATGAATATTCTATCTGAAGAGGAAATCAAGCATGGACTTAACTTAGGTCACTGTAAAGAACACAACCTGATGCTGGCAAAGACTGTGAGATTTTAACCCACTTAAAATGTTGAAAAATCAAGTCAAGCAAGAACAGTCCAAAAAGTCCAGACATCTTTCGGTTCAATACCATACTGAACACTATAATAGTTTATTATAGTCCTATTATCTGGAAAGATGTACTTTATCTGCTACATTTGAAAGTTAGAAAAATATATCCTCATGGTTTCTCTTTCTCTCTCCCTTTCTCTTTCTTTCTTTCTTTCTTTCTTTCTTCTGTCCGTCCATCCCTCCTTTGTTTTTTATTTTTTTGTTTTTTGTTTTTTTTGGATACTGCATATGGCAGGTTAAAAGGGCTGAGCTGTGTTGATTAACTATCCAAATGTTTAATCAATACAGCAATAGCAAGATACATTCTGGCTGTGAAAGACCTTGGAAAGGTCCCACTTGCCTTATTCTCCACCCCCAAGTGATACATCAATGAACTATTACATGGTCCCTGCATATCAATGCAGTAGGGCTTAGACAAATACAATGTTAATGGATAATTGTGGGTCACCTTGTCAAAATATGTTAAATGCCCCTTGAGTACATTTTTTCCCCTATTAAAAATGACAGTAAACTGTGACCTTGTTGATATCATACTCGCTTTCAGGAAGCAAATATTATTATTCAATCTGTAACAGGCTCATTGATTTATGGGTCAAAAAATTCATTAGGACTAAATTATAAAGCACACTTTCTCTGTTGATACAACCCACAGTAATTGTGTGACAAAGTGCTGAACAGTCTTGCTTAGTTCGGGCAAAATACCTTTATGAACATTCATTCAGAAAACATACATAGAGGCAGCTTCTAGCAGAATGATTCATAAGCAAGTCCTGTGTCACTGGATGTCTGGGATATCGACATAGCACGGAGTCAGGGAAAGTTCACTAGGTGACCAGGGTCCTTGGACTCTGGCCAAGAATATGCCATCTGTCAGCATGGTGGTACGTGCCGGAAGCTTGAGCCTTGGATTCCTGCCTCCCACCAGGTCTATTCACAACACCACGAACACCCACCCGGATCCTCCACTGTTTCTGGTGCTGTTGGAGGACAGAGGCTTGCTTGTCATCTGGCGCTGTGAGTCACAAGGAGACGAATTGTGGCACTTGGTGCTTCTAGATTCCAAGTTCGTTTCGGCAGCATGACACACATAATGGAATGGGTTAGATTGGCAGTCATGTGTGAGGTTTTCTTTTTTCTTTTTTAAAAAACATTTCTTAAGAGGCTGGTAAAATGAAGAGTCGATGGCCAAGAATGTAGATTATGCGGGGAATGTCAGAATTTATTTGTCATTTTATCATTTGTTACTACTAAGCCTAAGATAATGCTAAGTTGAAACTGAGATAAAAATGACATAATTGGCCAAGTTTTTTCTTCACTACAAAACTCATTTTTTTTCCTCTGAGAAAGAATGCAAAAATATTTAAAACTATAGGTTGTGTGCTAAGAGATGCATGAATATAGAAAGCATTATGCTACTTTAATGGGTCATGGAAAGAAAATATGTTGTACAAGTATAACACACATATTCAGAATGTGTAATAAAGGATAGTGTCATCTTTAAAAATGAAAGAAAACAGCATAAATAACTAAAATGGGAACCTTCTTAACATGTCAGTGGTTTTATTAGAGGAATAGTTTCACTTTGTGTATGCATCTTCAATTTAACTCTGGGCACTCGAGTAGAAAGTAACAATTTACACATTATAATGAAATAGAATCAATGTCTCAATTTAAAAATTTGCTATGTGATAGGAATTTATTCTATCAGAGCACCGAGGTAAGGTACACCACTCTTTAGTACGTAGAATTTGTTGGTCAAGATGCCTAAGAGTACATACATGCAGTTCTGAGAGTGTGTGAGTTAAATGGCGTTCCATCCGAGGGCCTAATTCTATGTCATTGTAATATTCACCCCTCCACGTGCTCCTGGTTGCTTGTCTGAATCCTCTGCGAGGCGAAAACAAACATGTGAAAAGGACTTAGCCTATGAGCATACACTATGCAATGGCTGCCACATTATTCTTCCCTAGGTGTCATAGACAAGTGGATATTTAAGAGGTGGGAGAGAGCCTAGCAATCCTCAAACAGAAATAGATAAGACAGAACAATGAAGTGCACAAACATTACGTGACGTGCCCAAGGCCACACAGCAAGGTATTGGCAAAATCAGGGCAGATGAGATCTCAAGACTTTTTTTTGACTCTCTAGTGTATTCGGCTCTCTCCTTTGGAGACAGCCCCTCCCAATTGAATCATGTCATGTTCTCTGGAACTAGGTTATTGCTGCTGCCACCACTGTTTCTCTTGTTTCATTTTTTGCTTTTTCTATGTTAGTGAACATCTGTTGAGAAATTAGTATCTACCAGGCATTATTCTAAGGGTTTTATATGTAATAATTTATGTGATCTTCAAATGAGGCTATTATCCACTTTTATAGATGGGGGACTATCTTCTTCCTCCTCCAAACTCTCCTTCCTCCACTCCCCTTCTTTATCTAGCTAGCTAGATAGCTATCTCAAAGAAGGGATAACCAAATCTAAGTTACTCTACAAATTGCCCAAGGTTATAGACTGGTAAGGGGTGGCCCTGGGATTCTAACCCAAGCTGCCTGGCTTCAGAGACTTTTTTTTTTTTTTTTTAAATCACTAAGTAGATGGAGTTTCTTTTTCTCCAGTAGATGGAGTTTTTCCTGAAGCTGATTCTATTTCTCCCCAGCACCATCAGTCAAAAACAACAGGCAGGAAGAGAAAATATCAATAGCAGAGGCTAGTTCTTTATCCCCCAGCCCTTGGGTGAGGTTCTGTTGCATAGTTCTTTTTTTCAGAAGATTCTTCGCCCATAATACCCTAACTGCTGCTACTAAAAGTTACCTTTTGATGCAAGATGTATGATGTATTCATTTTTGTATTCTTCTCCCTTCCCCCTCCCAAACTCACTCTCCTTTTCATCGGATCATAATGTAACTAACAGTATTCAGTATTTAAATCTATTACTCTTATGGAGCTAATATTAAGTATTCCAGATTAGTGCTGGTAATATAGAGGTATCTTTTCAATGTATATAATTTTAATTCTTGTAAGTAAACATCTTCATTGAGTAAGTTGATATGCTTAAGTGCAAGAAAGTTGTCTGGCCAGTTATATCATTTAACGTTTTATTAGGACCAATATTTAACTCTTATTGTTATATTCTATAAAGTTCGGATGGAATTGAACTAGCTCTCTTGTTGGTAAAATGGCTCAGAGCAGTGGCATCAGAGTAGATACCACTTCCAGAATGGAAGAAAAGAAGCTATTTTTGAGATATGATTTAGAGCTCTTTACATTATAGTTTTCAATATATGAGATGTGGTATAGTGTTTTGTGATAAAATGATCCAGTCTTTGTGGCTTTTTATGTTTTTAAAATTTATTTCATTAAATTGTTTCCTGGGATCTTTATGAGGAAGTTCTATTTTTCTTCTGGTGATACGTTTTTGCTTTTTTAAACTTCATTTGGTTAGGGAGACATAATAAAATCTCCCAGAAATTTTAATTTCCCATAATTTCCACATTAAATAATTCAGCTACTCTTAATTATTTGAGACTACTTATTGGCAAAGTGCTCAACAATTATGTCATTAAAATGATTCTCCCTATTTCATTACTTTTAATATCAGTCAATAATAGGAGCGGCATTTGTAATACATTAAAATTTAAATTGTTTATATTCATCAGAAATTAGAAGAGCCTGTATGATTTAAATGGTGTAATATTCAATATTTATTGAACAAGTTAATCATAAAAATAATTATTGATATATATCAACAGTGCGTAATTATTTATACATATCAATATAGTATTAATACAGTTATATACATATATATATCAATAACTTTCTGTACTTTCTCTTGTAGAGGGTTTTTTATATTGAAGAAAATTGAGCATCTGTTTAGTATATATTTTCAGATTTGACAACAGTTTGTTAAGGAGAAAAGATTTGTAAACTCAATAGTTTTGAAATCTAAAAAAAATATGCTATGGATTCCTACTTCAGTATAGATTTGATCTGTCTCCTTGTAATCACCTAATATATATATATATATATATATATATATATATATATTTTTTTTTTTTTTTTTTTTTTTTTTTGCTGCTAGACTCATAAGAGAACTTTCACTTATTCAGCAGCACCAAAAAAAATCATGAAAACCTTTTCTGCTGTTCTGCTTAGTTATTAATATATTTAACTCATAAATACATGCGATTTCTAGGTGAAAATATTGTTGATGTGGATCTATGCTGAATTGGCTTTGTGAGTTTGCATGGATGATTTCATATATACTAGTGACTTGCCAAGATATGTTTTGTATGAAAAGAGTCATGAAACTATCTGTGAAATAATCTTGCAGTTCTTGATTTTTCTCTCTCAATTTTCTTTCTAAACAAGAAAATTATTTGTGATATTCTGCTTTCACTTGAATGAAAACTTTCCATGGAATAAATACAAGTTAGTAATGCATTCAAATTATGTTCCTTGTATTTTCAAGAAAGCCAAATGCTTCTTAGATTTCCTTTGCCCTCTTAATAAATCTCAAGATTAGAGGGAAATTACTACCTAGTGTTTTGTGACTGGGGAGAATAGGGTAACAAGAACGTAAGTGATTAGTAGCAGATACTGTCAAGAATACATGCACTTAGCTTTTGGTGTCTTTGCTCCATCAGTCAAGATTTGCCTTTCTCTAGGCAAGACCTGAGTGGTGGATCCCTAATGTTGTTGGTGTCTATAGCAGAGAAAAATAGATGATCTACTTCTTTATCACATGCTGAACATTCATCAGAAGTAAAGCATTCTTCTAGACTTCTAGATTCTAGATTCTTCTATAGTCAGCCAGCCAGGGATTAATGTTAGCAAATGAATTTTGCTTTCTCTATACTTCTATGAGAAGTAGTAAGAACTCTGCAGGGGGATGGCTAAGAGTACCTCTTAGGAGAGGCCATATAATAGAAGAGGCAAGGGATCATAGTTAAAATATTTGTTTGATGCCCATCAAAGTTCCTGGATGCCACAGTTCCTTTTTTTCTCTTTTCTTGACTCTTTTCCTTTTCATCTGCAAAATGGTAAAGGGAGTAAAACTCTCCAGCTTGCTTGTATTCTACAGGCATTCAGTAAAGTATACAACCTGTATTATTTCTTAAAAGCTGTATCGGTTTTAAAACAAGTAAGCAAACCAAACGAAACCCAACACAGGATTACAGATACAGAGAACAGATGGGAGGTTGTCGGAGGGAAGGGGTTTGGAGCGTGGCAAAATGGGTGAAAGGGATTAAGAAGTACAGACTTCAAGTTATAAAATAAATAAATCATGGAGATGTACAGGGTGAAGAGTACAGCCAATAACAGTGCATTAACTTTGTAAAGTAACAGATGGTAACTAGACTTTTTGTGGTGACTACTTGACAGTGTACATCTGAAGCTAATACAATATTGTATGTCAACTATACCTCACAAAAAAACTGTGTCGATCTTGCCAATCAGAATTGTTCCGTGTTTTTCTTCATCCTAACACGTGTAATTATTCTGTTTTCATTCCCCAGAGTGAAAGATAATGTTGAGTTGCTCTGTGAGGTGAGACATTATTTTCATCAATAATAATAATAAGAATAATAATTTGGGTGACAGTTCTTGTCACGAGTAAATGTTGCGTTTTCAAGATGGAAAAAAAAGATCATGAGATATGATTTCCTGTGCAAAGAGCACTTTTTCAAAAATATTTCATGCCTCTTTTCTCCTGTGTGTGGAGAAGGACCTTCCTTCGTTGCACGTTAGAAGGTGCATAACTCCAAAAGAGATGGAGTTCGATGAAAAAGAGCTAGTCTGAACTCTACTGATTAAAATAAATGTGCTCATAAAAAAGGCAGGAGAGTAAATTACCACATCCCCAGAACAGCAGTAACTTCTACACCAACAAGTTATTTTCGAGTTTGCCAGAGGAAATAATCTGCTATCAACAAGGGGTAATTGCCTGAGCAAACTCATCTTTACATCTTGCACACACTGTCACCTTGTATAAAAAAGGCAAGATGCACTACATATCAATTCAGAAAAGATTTTCTGAAATATTTTTCTAAAGATTTCTTCCTTCTCCTAGGCAACTAAAAGGAGAGAATACGAATACAGTTCAGAGCACATCTAATCTCCGCGCCTGCCTTATCATTGAATAGAATCAGAACACACCATGGATTCCATACCTCGCAGGCCTAGGGGCAAGATGAGAAAGGATCCATTGAGATTGGTGTAGAAATTTCAATCTGAGATCTACCTAAGACTGCCACAGGTGAAATAGGCTAACTAAGAAACCCTCCGGGAATAAATGCTGCTGTCATTGGGAACGAAATATCAATGTGATGTATATGTTCAATTTTACACAGAATAACAAAGGCAGAAAATAGAGTTGGGAGAAGGGAGGGAGAGGAGGGTTAAGTAGGAAAGAGAAGGGATCTCATTTTGAGAAGAAGATTTCAGGTTTGCACAGAGGACAGGAGAGGATGTTGAAAAATCAGATGCATAATTAGTACTTCAATTCTGCCTTCGGTATATTCTCTTGGTCCTGGCAAATATAATTTTAATATCTGAGATATAGTATGTGTGTGTTCACATCGCTAAGGATTCAGGAAGTCATTGGGATGTTAGCATGTGTGAGGATGTACGAATTAGAAAGAAACCAGAAACTCTAGAAGACAATTGGCCCACAGTCTCTTCCTTTTTTTTTTTTTTTTTTCTCTTTTTTGCAAAATGCTTATTTTGGACCAGGACTGAAGTTCTTTTACCTAAGGTGATTTCTACTCACTTGATAAAAATTATCTGAATATGGAACTTTAGTATATGCATATATCTGCGTGTGCACTATGACTACATTTTGATTAACTGAAGGCCAGATCACTTGCTATGCTATTAATAAAGACCTCTATTTTTGGAGAAAATATTGATATTCTCTTTAAATTATGAGATGTATATCAGAGAAAAAAACTAAGTATTGCTGTGCTTCGGATTCCTATAAAATTTCCATAATACTTTTTGGTGAATATGAGGATGTTTTAATGTTTTTCCTCCCAAGGGAGAGCTTCATGTCCATAGGCACTTGTCGATAATGTTTTATGGAATTGTTTCCCAGGATAGGTTGCATGATTCTGAGTAAATGACGCTTACAGAATCAATGTAGACAGACATTTTAATTTTTTTTTTTTTGTATTTGCTTAAAAGCACAAGCTGTTTTTGTTTCTTTTTGTGCATGTTAAAAAATATAGCATTTGACATCCTGACCACCTGATCCTTCTTGTAATCTTCTCTTGCCTTCTTGGACATTGCTATCTTAGTCTGTTTTCTGGTCCTAGGATTGTTCCTCCTCTATTTTAGTCATTGTTTTCTCTTCTTTTCCCACCCTGCATGCTGACATGTCCTCTGGCCTCCTCACTATAACTGAAGCTCTACATTCCCTCCCTTAGTCACTTGGTCTGTTCCCACAGCTTCAATTATCACTCCCACAAGATGACTTCCAGTCTTTTATTGCCAGCACCAACTCTCCAGAGCCACATACTCATATTTCCTGTTGCTTGTTGGATTTTTTCTCTTGGAGATCATTGCCATCATCATAAAGTGAACATTTATGAAACTAAAGCCAACAGCTCATCTCCTCGATGAATCCTCTATCCCGGCCAAACTCGACTGATCCATGACTTCCTCTTGCATGTTTTTACCCGATCTGCTCTTGAATCTTTGTGCTTTATTCAACCTTTGCCTAAAACATTCCACCATACTTTTGCCTATTGAAATCCTACTACTCCTTAAGGTCCAACTCAATATTTACCTTTGAGACGCTTCTCTGCAGCTTACTTCGTTATTTCAGTACTTTGGAAAAATATTTAAATGATTTGAGCCTTTGTCTTTTCACCTGTAAAATGGAAATAATGAGTCCTATGCTTAGTAAGTGAACATGAACTACTGTGAAACATAGTGTTATGGTCTAAATGTTTGGGTCCTCTCCAGATTTATACATTGAAAACATAATTCCCAAGGTGATGTTATTAGAAAGTAGGGCTTTTTCAGAGGCCTCATGAAAGATATTAGTGCCCTTATAAGAGATGTCTCAGAGAGCTACCCATGTGACAAAGTCTGCCACTCAGAAGAGGGCTCTTTTCCAACCGTGCTGGCACCCTGATCTTGGACAGGATCTTCCAAACTTTATGCATTGTTGTCCCTAAACTCCCCACTTTATGGTATTTTGTTAGTGTAGCCCAAATGGATCAATACGTATAGGATATAATTATTACAATAATTGAGATGATCAAAATTTAACACTTGACAAAGAACTGAGAGGAAATGCAAAACTTCTGTGGGCCTCTTGCAAATTCTTACCTCAGTGGAACTTAATCAGCCCTGGTGAGAAATGTCCTTCCCTCGGCACCCTTGATTGTTAGTTTCCTTTCTTAGTTCTCATTGCACTCTAACTTTTATTTGACACAACATATAATTTTGCTTAGAGAGGAATAGTAGTTCACAGTGTGGAGCTGGTGGCCAGCTTGAGCTCATCTCCAGCTCTATCAGTAATGTCTTTGTGGTTTTGGGACAAGTCACTTAATGTCTTTGTGCCTTGGTTTCCTCATTTCTAACAGGTTGTGGTGAGGCTTATCCACACTGATATAGGTAAAGTGTTTAGTGCATAGTCCTTACTAAGCACTATATATTATTATATAACAGTTACTATGGACTATGACAATTTCTTCACTAGATTATATGTTCCTTGGGGGAATGATATTAAGAATGATTTTTATATTATTGCACCTCCCACAAAGTCTAGTGCAAAGTCTAGCACAGTGGCTTTCACATAGTTGATGCCAACAAAGAGGCATTTGTTGAATCAAAATTAAATTGTGTACTGGGGCGCCTGGGTGGCTCAGTTGGATAAGTGTCTGACTTTGGCTCAGGTCATGATCTCACGGTTCGTGAGTTCAAGCCACACGTCAGGCTCTGTGTTGCCAGCTCAGAGCATGGACCCTGCTTCGGATTATGTGTCTCCCCCTCTCTCTGTTCCTCCCTCGCTTGCACTCTGTCTCTGTCTTGTCTCTCAAAAAAGAAATCAAGATAAAAAAAAATTAAAAAAATTAAATTGTGTACTTTAAATTATTAGCTAAATTTTAGCATTTCCATACTGTGACTTCAGACAGAATATAGTAAGAAAAGAAAACTTTTGTAGGCCTTACTTGTGCTTCTCCTCAAGACTTTAACACATAAAGTTTTAGAAATTTTTTCATTAATTCCCTGCTTGAGAATTCAATCATGGATGTCTCCTCTAGAGTAAAGCTTTTTTTCTTTAAGAATGTTTATTAAAAAAATATTTTTTAGCGCATTAAAGTAAAAGGACTCATTGCTTCGAAATGTTTGTTGTGTTTTAGTTTTTACCCTTTGAGTGAAGAGAGAAAGCAGGAAGGTTTCTGTTTTTAATTGCAGGAAACCAGATGGATGGCCCAGTTATAACATTTTCAGGAATATGATTTTGGTGTGAGATCCCCCCAAATTCTGGCAGCTCCTTGTATGTTCTTGCATAGAACTCTGGTTTTATTCAGGAATCCCTCAGAATCCCAGTTGTGTGGTCTCAACTGCTTTTGCCATTCAATGAGGGATACCTTGAGCAACAATTAAATCTACTCAAAATCATTTCAAGAATACTAGAAGCCCTCAGATAGCCTGATGAACAGGAGGAAAAAAACTAGAATTATGACAAAAATGCAGGAAGCAAATCAATCTGACATCTCAGGCAGCCAGGCACTTACCCTTGTTCTGGCCTCGGGCATTTTACTTTCATGTATTTAATTTTTTTTCCAGTAAGGAATTTTTTTTGACGCAAATAATTTTCTTCCTTCCTACTTGTTTCCAAGAAAAAGAACCTTGGAGTCATCCTAAGAGTTAAACCAATCAGGATCGCAGCGCTTATTAAAAGACACAAAGTAAACAAAACGTAGAAGAGAGAAGTAAAAGCAGCGGCGTCTCTGGAGACCCAGGGCTGCTGCCATATTTACCAGGTTATAAATGTTCTGAAAATCGAGTAAACATTGAAATCACGAGGTTTATAGATGATATTTAGCTCCTTAGGGTCTTGACAGACCACTGCTGACAACATGCTACAGTGTGGTGTGCCTGACAAATGGCAGATGAGATTGACCGGGGGCAAATCTGGGGGGCGGAAAGAACCCCAAATATCCTCCCATGGATGGACAGCTGTCTCTGGACGTTTTGAGATCTCTGATGATGGAAAATGAAAGCTCTGTGATTGGTCGTTTCCTTAGAGCTTCAACTCAACTTTGATGTAAGTCAAATGTGGAAGTCAACAAAATATGGACCAATGAAGCAAAATAATAAAAGAAAATTGGAAACAACATAGACAAGAGTGTTTTGTCCTTTTTTAAAAAAACATGTTGCTTCCACACTAATCAAACTGCATCAACTCCACTTAAGCATTTATTTTTGTATTTGACAGATGCTTTATGTATTACTTATTGTCCTCGGCACTTTCTACATATAAATAAACATAGATTTTATTACATTATACTCTATAAGCATATAATATATACATATGCTTATGTACTATTAAATAATGTTTATTGTATGTTATGCTTCATGTATAAATATAATACTTAGAAGAGTCAGGTATTGGGGCGCCTAGGTGGCTCAGTTGGTTAAGCGACCAACTTTGGGTCAGGTCATGATCTCTCAGTTTGTGAGTTCAAGCCCCGCATCGGGCTCTGTGCTGATAGATCAGAGCCTGGAGCCTGCTTTGGATTCTGTGTCTCCCCTCTCTCTACCCCTCCCCTGCTCACACTCTTTGTCTCTCTGTCTCTCAATAATAAATAAACAACATTAAAAAAAAATGAAAAAAAAAAGAAAAGTCATATACTACTGTAATGCCCAGGTTATAGATGAATAAAGCATGACTAATATAACTGAGGAGATAGGGAAGTTGGTATTGTTTACAGATTGAAATATATAGTACTCTGTATTGAAAGAGAAAAGTTAGAATATGATGAAAGAATGTGGTGAAAATGAAGACTAGCGGTTTTCAAAATATTCTTTGCAGAATGCTAAGATTTCTTTGTGGCATGTACCAGGAGGTGGGGGAGGCACTCTCTCCAAGAGTGAGGGTCATTATTTGTTTATCTGTTTTTTTATATTGGGCTCTGCTCAGAAAGAACGTATTCCATCATTAAAATGTTTGAATTCATTGGTAAAGATCAGCGTTTCCTGTATGTGTTAGACCATGCTCATTAACCTTTTTTCAAAATGCTAGTTTTTGGAAGGACACATTTTGTGGTCCAAGATTGGAAAATCTGGCATGCTTAAGAAGACGATGATCACGTATGTTCATCAACTTTCATATACCTTTTGGTAGGTTACATAAGCTACAACAGTACCCCATGATATCTAGATATTCCAAGAAATAATGTACACTAAATAGAGAAACAGGTATAAGTGGGGCTTATGTTTCTTAGATAAATGCATAGTCATGTTAGCTGACTGCTCAAGGGCCCTAATGCAATGATAAAGCTGTCATTTATCGTGTAATATTAATGTAAGTAATAGTAGTGGCTCGCTGTTCAGAAAACAAAGATAAAGTACAAGCCGGTGATCTTGCGTAGCTAACGGGCAATCTTTCTCTCTTTGCGAATATGCTCAGGATTTAAAGATGAGCTCAAACAGTGTATTTGTGGATCTGCTTAATTCCACGTTTAAACAGTATAGCCAAAACTAAGGAGAGATGACAAAAACCTTGTGGAAGAAAGGGGAATGCCACTTCTCCCTCATGCTACCCACTTTCAGATGTTTTCTCAGCTTCAGAATAAAAAAAAAAAATAATGATAATATGATAAGGAATCGTTGTTCATAGTCGCTCCATTTGATACTTAAGTCATTTAAAAATAAACATTTGAAAAGAAGCTGAAGTAGGGGTTTTTGTTTCATTGGCAATAAGGCAGACTCACCCATACAGACAAGGGTTTAATTGAAAATACTTTTTAATTACTGTGAATTTTCTCTTTCTTTCTTTACGGAAATACCTTCAGGAAAGGCAGTTGAACAAAATTTTCATCTTATTTTGCTGAGACAATCTATTCCTGACTTGCTCTATAGTTAAAGAAAGACCTTCTGGATGTACTAACATGTTTTCCTACGTGTATTTTTACAATATAAACAAAACAACTTGCCCTCGAAAAACTGAACACTTGTATTTATTTGTGAAGTGAGGAAGTTGGTCATTGCACTGAATAATCCATTGTTAAAAGCGTATCTCATATAAATAGAATTTGAGTGAATTTATAATTTCAGATTTCTATAATTTGTAGATTTCAGGTCATCCGTCATTTTAATCTTTGTTTCTCCTTAGGAGAAATAATGCCTGTCTTTGTCTGACCCAGAAAGGATGCTGGTAATTTGCATATGAGATGTATTTTATTAAGATGCTTTTATATTTGAAAACTCTATCATCTTGGTATTATGCTAAGGAATACAGGTGAAGATTTATTGACTTTTGTCTCTTTGTTCTATGTTAATCAGTCTTAAAATGGTAGAAACATGCTGTCCTGCTACCTACACACTGGGGAACAGTGCTGCCCACAATCCTCAAAAAGTTTAACCTAAATCCAGATCTAGATCTCAGTAAAATATAGCGTGAGATTCTGTTCCTTATGCTTGCTGTGGTTACAGGAGGGGGAAAAAAACAAAACAAAACAAAACAAAAACCTGATCGATTAATTCTGCACCAATTCCCTCAAGACTCTATCCCCTTGAGGGGGGGATAATATGAATACAATTCTACTTATTTGAAAAAGGTTGTGCTTATATGCCTGAAAATTGTCCCATTTCTTGGATCCATTTAAAATTTTCTTGTTGGCATAGCAACAGATTAAAAGATCTACCACAGTTTTTACCACTCGCTTCATTCTTAAGAAAACAAAGTATATATGTATTTTACATTTAATTACATCCTTTCTGTCTTCTTCTATCAGCTTGGACATGTGAGACTAACTTCCTCTTTCATTCCCCTAAGACACTCAACCGTATAGTATATGTTTATGATTCAAAACTATCATGCGAACACAGCTCTCTTAAAAAAACAACAAAAAAGTGTTTCACTGAGGTAGTTACTAGGTCACATTCTTATTGTGAAATTGTTTATGTGAAAATCACCGGACGCTTTTAGTTCTGACCTGGAAAAAGCATCTCATCGATTTTATTTATGATACTGGATTTGAAAGTTTTTATCAAGATATTACCCAAGTATTCTTTTCCCCTTCTCTAATAAATGATGTTAATAAATTCTTGGGGGCATAAATTAATGTTTTGAAAAAGTACCCAAAATATAATGCCTAAATAGCTTAGTATATTGTCCCACCTTGTCTTAATAAATCAGAATCTGAAAGTCAAGGAACTCAGAAAGCACACCTTTTCCAGATCTCACCATCACTGTCAAAAAAATACTAATAATCCCTGTCCATGAAGCTCATAGAATCTGTTTAGCACAGGGATTCTCAACCTTGACTGCACATTAGAAACATCGGTGGAACTTTTAAAATTGAACAGATCTCTTCCCTTTCCTCATGCCAATTCTGTTTAATTATTCCATAGTGGGTTTCAGACATGAATATATTTTAATGCCTCCCCAGTAACACTAATGTGCAACCAGGGTTGGGAACTGGGAGCTTAGGACAAGAGAATCAACACGGATAAACTATGTACAGATTCCTCCTAACCTGCCTCCTACCATTCATGGGAGAGGGAGCCTAAGGAAAGTTGGAGGTAGGTCTTTGAAGATGAAAAGGTCAAAAGCTAAGAGGTCAGAATGTTGAGCTGTCATTACTTTATCAATATCATTTTTAAAACGGGATGCCTGGAATGAAATGGTGTCTAGATTTGGTCTGCCATGCATAGAGTAAGGGAGTTAATACTTCTCTTGTTTTGGTTAATGTTTCACATCTTAAAGTCTATAACTATTCATCTTTGCACACCTATGTCATAATGTATATAGTCAGTTCTCCAAAAATTAATAAGGTAAAATTAAATAAAACCAAATAAAAATGAACATCAGGTAAGCCCGATTTCTCACATTTTGAATTTGTAGAATTTAATATCTAACATGACATAGAATTTTTCTTGTTTGTTTATTTATTTATTTTTTAAATATTTATTTTTGAGAGACAGAGAGATGAAGTGTGAGTCGGGGAGGGGCAGAGAGAAGGAGACGCAGAATCTGAAGCAGGCTCCGGGCTCTGAGCTGTCAGCACAGAGCCTGACTCAGGGCTTGAACCCATGAACTGTGAGATCATGACCTGAGCTGAAGTTGAACACTTGAAGTTAGATGCTTAACCAACTGAGCCACCCAGGCGCCCCTCCTGATTTTTTTTAATGATATCATTGTATTCTGTCATCTAAGCGCCATCATTCAAAAACACTCCCTTCCTCTACTGTCTTGTGTGGTATGTATGGTCTCTAAAATAGGAAGAGGACTCCCTAGAAACCCAAAAGTTTGGATTATTTTTCTGGCTGTCATATGCAAATACATATGGAGAACTTACTTAATTCTTATCATTCATCTTATTTAGGAAAATAAGAGGTGTCATTCAGGGTCAGACTAGTTTCACATAGCCAGGAAATGGTTTCATAGAGTAGTACCCTTCAGAACATATATTGCAAAACATTCATTAAACACCCCAAATATAATTAGCATATAGCATAAACACATTTATGGCCTGAGCAGTTTTTAAGCTTCTCAAAACCTGAGTATTGGTTGAGTTAAAATTTTAAAACTACCTATAATTGTTACCTTGTTCATTTAACACGAAAGGATACTAGATTTTTATTCTTTTTTCTTATATTAAGGATTTGACTGTTACTACTACTCGTCCTATGCCCTCCTTTTCCATTTTTTTCCAGTGTATCTTATAAATTTGCCATTTATGAGGAACTACCAGATTTTAAATCTGGCACGCATTGAACATACCTTTTTAAGCACTGCAGAAATTAGTTCTGGTAACCCTCAAAATAACAGCATCATAATTACTGCCAAAAAGAAAACTAGTGAGTGAGGTTTAAGATACATTTTTTTTTAATCCTTAGAATATATCCCACAAAGGATGTTCAGAGGGCTTTATCCAAAAAAACACGTAAAATAAGTCTTTCCTCTAGATGATTTTATTACCAGTTTAATTCAGAATTAGGTTCACTGGTTTAATTTTTTTTTCAGCTTTAAAGTTTGCTTTGTTCTTTTTGAATTAGTTTTTTATTCAGTGCCATATTTACATGGTTCTAAGGTCAAAATTATATTCAAAGACCTACTCAGAGAAGTCTCACTTCTGTCTCTATTGCCTTCATTCTTTTTTTCTCACTCAACCCATAGATGTTTCTTTTATCACAAATAAAATGTGTGTTTGTCTATATATACTCTTCTCTTATACACACGTATATGTGTGTGTATACATTTTTCTCTCTTCTTCTGTAGCAACTGAATATACTGTGCTGTCCCTTGTTTTTTCATGTCATAGGATCATGTCCTGAAGATCACTTAGTAGCAATATGTAGAGATCCTTTTCACCTCTTCTATGTCTGCATTTTGAGGAGGTGCCATGTTGATGCAAACCATCTCCTATTGATGAACATCTGGGTTGTTTGAAGTCTAATGTTATTACAAAATCCTATAGTAATCAATAACTGTGCAAATGTTTTATATATATAAGGAAATATGTTTATATAGATTCCTAGAGTATATTCCTGAAATATACTCTATTTAGTAATGAATGATATACAATTATATTTTTCTGTGTTATTGAGTTGTTTGTTAACATTTTATTTAGTCTATCAAGGACTGAATTGGGTTCTTCCAAATTCTCCTGTTGGAGCCCCATCCCCCCCTCCCCCCCATGCGACTGCATTTGGAGATAGGGCTTTTAAAGTGGTAATTATGACCGAATGAGGTTATCAGGGCAGGCTGACTCCTGTCCTAATAAGAGGCAGAGACACTGGGGGTGGTGTGTGTGTGTGTGTGTGTGTGTGTGTGTGTGTGTGTGTGAGGGGGTGTGTGAGCCCAGAGAACAGGTCACAGTGAGGGCATAGCAAGAAGGTGGCCCTCTGCCAGCAAAGGAGAGCGGCCTCAGGAGAAACCAAACCTGTCAGCACCTTGATCTCAGACTTCCAGCCTCAAGGGCTGTGAGAAAATAAATTTTTGTTGTTTAAACCACCCAGTCTGTAGTTTATTTTGTTATGGCGGCCCTAGAAAACCAATACGATGTATGTAAGTGAAGACTGATTTGGGTTGCTTTCGCTTGTGTCGTTTTTTTTTTTTTCCCCCCCTCAGGTTGGGTATATATATGATACTCATTTCATTTAAAAAAGTACTTATGTATTTTCCTTGTTTCTATGCGCTGAAACAGTGTATGTGAGATTGGGATTATCTGATTTTTGAAGTGTGTTGTACTTCCCCTGAGAAACCATCTGGGGCTCGTGTTTTTTGGAGAATAGCTTTTGGATACCTTTATTTCATCTTTCAAATTGGACTTGATTTTTTATTTCCTTTGTTTTAAAATTTATCTGCATAAAGTTGTGCTAGGCGGTCTCTTCAGATTTTTAAATGTTCTTCTATTTAAATGGTTATTTTGTCCTTGTCATTTCTTATTTGAATACATGTACTTCCTTGTTTATTTCTTGTTTGGATTAGCTGCTAGTTGGTATATGTTATTAAAATTTTCAAAGAACCAATTTTATATATTAGGTGCCTTATTTTCTGAATCTAACTCATTACTTTTTACTGATTTTTCTTATTTTTAATTTTTTTTCTGCCTTTGAGCTTGAAATTAATTTTATTTATTTGTATTATTTTGTTATTAACATAAATATTAAAAGCAATGAATTTTCCTCTGAGCACTGTTTTACTTGAATCCAACAGATTACAAATGTGTGTAGTTTATATTAATTTATTTTAGAAATTCTGCAAGTGGAAGGGTGGTTTGTTTTATTTATGATTTTGCTATTAATTTTAATTATATTGTACTGTGATAAAAATACTATTTCTGTTATTTTTACTTACTGGAATTAATGCTTTCTTTGTGGCTTAATACATATCAGTGTTCCATATATCCTGGAAGGGGAGAATTGGATGAAGGAGGGATATGGAGGCTTTCTAGGCTTCCCAGTTTTAATTGTTCCCTCTTTTGTTGCTATAGGGAAGGCTGGAGGACTTTTATTTTTTTAAGGAGTAATCCTCTTATCTTTTACTTTTTTAGTTTTTGCTTTGTCTCCTAATCTTCATGCTATCTTTCTTCAAAGGGACACTCATCACTCATGCTCATTTATTTCCTTCTTCTGTTCGCCTTTCAGGGATACTCTTAACTGCTGCATACCTCCCCTTCCAGGCTGGTGCCTTACCCTCGGCTGCCATATCTCTTCATTTCATGCATACTTTTCAAGGCCTTTTTTTTTCCCCCCCCCATAACCATTTACTTGGATCTACCATGTCTCAGATCTTTCAGTTTTTCTCACTCGGGGTCGGACCATTCCTTTCTTTGGTGGAATCTTAGTTGATGTCATCTGTGTTTTGCCACCTCTGGGACCCCACAGCACTCTTCTCCCTTCCTCATAGTCCCTACCTGTGTTAAGAATGAAGAGTCTGAACTTTTACCCTACTTGTAAGCTGACCTGCAAGTTTTATGGATGTTGGTAGAAGACACAAGACTCCTGGGTCAGAGTTGAAGGACTGTTTATTATTCACAGCCATAGCAATGAACAGGGTATCAATATTTTTTGTGCTCGTTCTCTAAGTCCAATTTCGACAGAGCAGCATAAAGAGGGCCATAGTGTGTCTGCACATGAAATTGGGTGTTGTATAGGATGGAGACCATAAGCTTTGCAAACTCAAATCTTTATACTGGGCAGTAAATAGGCTACACTATATTCCAGATAGTGACACTATATTTATCTTCCAAGTACTGTCTCTGTCTTCTACAGCTGTTTGCTATACAAACATAATTGAAAAGATAATCTGGAACAAAGTGCAATTCAATCCTTGCTCACAAAATGTGCAGAAACTCAAGACCTCATGGGCACTTGTCTCCCAACACTGACTCTACATCAGATGATGCTCAGAGGCTGCCTCTGCTGGTGTCAGGTGTAACTTTTCCCACTTACATGTAAATTGAAATTTTGTTTTTTCTGTCTCCTAGTTATGCTATTGGCCTGGATTGTAGATATTATTTCCTATCTCTTCATCTTGGAAGATGTCTGGTCCTATCTCTTCATCTCAGATGGTTTCTTGGAAAATGTCTGGTGTTGAAATTAGGGGCAGCCATTATCCTATAGAAACCCGGAAACTCTCTGATTACTTTATTAATTTCATAGTAAAAATTATCTAATAATTGTATAAATACTATACATTGTTCTCAAATTTTAAAATCCATCTATAGACAAAATGTGGAAGGCAAAAAATATAGAATAGAATGTAAATATTCTACAACTTGAAAGATGAATAATTGTTTAGCCCGTAGAGGTTGATAGAAAACAGGCAGAAGAGGGACGCCTGGGTGGTCCAGTTGGTGAAGCGTCTGACTTCAGTTCAGGTCATGATCTCACCATTCGTGAGTTCAAGCCCTGCCTCAGGCTCTGTGCTGACAGCTCAGAGCCTGGAACCTGCTTTGAATTCTGTGTCTCCCTCTCTCTCTGCACCTCTCCTGCTCATACTCTGTGTGTGTGTCTCTCTCAAAAATAAACATTAAGAAAAAATTAAAAAAAAAAAGAAAACAGGCAAAAGAGATGAAGATGTAGATGTGTTAATTTCCTAATCTTAAATAGTGCATAGTAAATAGCTATTGCTTACTGATGATAGATAAAGACCAAGTAGAGGGTTGAGGTTAATATTTCATGATAAAATGTGCTAATAGAAAAATTGAAATTATGTGCATGACCAAGAAAAATAAGAAGTGGGAGGAGGAGAGAGGTGAGAGGTAGTATAATTGCTTTAAATTCTTTCTCTTCACAGTTGGTAAGTTACTACATGCTATCTGAAAGTGATAAAGACACAGAGTTATAAACATTTTATTTAAAAGTAATCAACACAGGGACACCTGGGTGGCTCAGTCGGTTGAGCATCTGACTCTTGATTTTGGCTCAGGTCATGATCCCACGGTCGTGGGATCGAGCCCTGCACTGGGCTTCGTGTTGAGCACAGGGCCTGCTTAAGATTCTCTCTCTCTGTTCCTGTGCCGTTCTCTCCTCCTCATGCACTCTCTCTCTCTAAAATAAAAAATAAAAATAAAAATAAAGTAGTCAATCTAAAAAAATAAAAACAGAAATTATTAAAAAGAAGTTTCCTCTGGTAATGGAATAGGAGATGGTTTGGGAATGGAACATTTAACTTGTTACTTTACACTCTTCGATACTATTTTGAATTTTTGTTTTACCAAATATATGCATGGTTTTATAATTTAGAACAATTTGATAAGTTAAAAAATAATGTTTTAAGGGCTGAGGACTTACCTATAACAAAATAACAGTCCTTGCAGAAATCACCTGAAGGTTAGAGGCGTCTTCTTCTAGAGATCTAGATTATCGTTTGCTATCACATAGAATCCACTAGTTGTCAGCTTCAGACACAGAGTCAAAGGCCTGAATGACACATTGTGTTTATGAGCTTAGACTAGAAAACGAGAGACTGGATCAAGACCAAAACACATTCTGTAGAATGCCATTTCCTAGACTGTTGTAAATGCGGCTATGAAATGATGGCAAAAGAAATTCAGAGACTCTTGCTTACTCTGAGAATGTAGAAGGCCAATGGTAACCAATATCACAGTTGTGCTGTTCAGAAATGAAAAGGGAAGATAAAGTACTACACTCAGTTGATCTTACTTATTTTTAATTTCTGGAGTTTTAGCTTCATCTCCCAAATCCATGATCAAATGACGTCTTATCTATCTATCTTTGTAGAGCTTTTTTAGGAAACTGTAATAAGCAGAAAAGAATGGGGTAGTTCTATCTGTGTTTCAATTCCAGTCTCTTCTCACTAGAGTTCTTGTACTACTTAGATACTCTTAGGCTTAACTTTTTCATTAGCAAAATGCATACGGTACTCCTAGTTTCATAGGGTGGTTTTGAAAATTGAATGCGATAGTGGATCCAGGCAGCTGCTTTCTTAGCCTCACTAATGTGGAATCTGTCTTTGTTACAGATGATTTAAAGCAGGGGATTCTGTATTGTTAAACTCAGAAAATGGTGAGTACATTCATAGATCCTTTCAATATGTATTTACTGAAGGATTACTCTGCCCTTCACTGTGCTGGAAGTGGGATACACGGTTGAGAAGAGCAGGCAAGATGATTGCCCTCATCGAGCTTATCCTCTATTGGGGAAGACCGACATTGACTGAAGCATCACGTAACAATTACAAACTGACACAGTGCAGTGGAGGAACTCAGCTTTGTGATATCAGGTAACTAAGAAACAAGGTTTAAACTAAACATACAGGAAAAGTTTCTCAGAGAGAGGGATAGTTGACTTGAGTGAATAGGAGGAAGTAATAAGAATTGTCTAGCAAAAGAGAGTTCTCCAGACAGAAGGAGCAGTGTGAATGAAGGTCATGGGCTAGAGGAGCCATCTGTAACAAGGTCAAGGAAGCCACAGAAGGCTGTGTGACTGGCACTGAGAGTGAGGGTGGGACATTGAGGGTGTGACTGTGGCAAAGGGTGTACTCTTTCTGGCCCTCCCAAAACACCCACCACTTTGCCCTGTAACCATTTGATACATAGTGATGAAAATAATAATCTCTGCATTTTTCAAGCACTTTTTCTGTGTTCCATGGATTTCATGGAAATCCATCAACCCTCAAAATGCCCTTGAGAAGTAGCTACATCCCTGCTTTATGAATGAGGGAACATCTAGTTAAGTGATAGAGCTTAGGGTCTGCTCTCTTAGTCACCACACTGTAATTAATGCCTTTCAGAAATGAATGAGTGAATGAATGAATGAATGAATGAATGGAATCACTTTGGTTTGAGATCCTCCAGACTAAAATGTGAGCATGTTTTCTTTGGACTGTGTGCATTAGCTTGATGACTTCCCCCATTTGATAAGCACTTTATGAAAAGCTAAAATAAGGACTATTTACTGAGCACTTATGTGCCAGGCACTAGGCAAAAACTATACATGCATTATTCCAGTTGTTTGTACACCCATAAACCAACTTAGTCTGAGAACTCATTGCAATGGGGGCCTTGACTTATTCATCTTGGTACCAACAGTGCTTGGCCTATTGTTTGCCTTCAATAAATCTGCTTTTCCTTTTCTGTGCTTTCACTCCATATTTAAGTGCAATTTTAATTGCTTAAGTGCAGGGAGAAGGAACAGGTGACCTTTTAAGAACTTCCAGAAGCTGTAATTCTGAATGTCCAATCAAACCGCTGTTAACTCAAACTACATTTTAGTATGTAGCAGCAGGCTCAGTTAATTGAAAGATTGTCCTTAAATTCAAAAAAGGCTGATGCAGAAAGATGCTTATAATTTTCAGCCAAATGTACTTTCTCTAAAATGTGCTTTCACATGCCTAATGAAGTTGTTTACTCTGATACTCCATCCACATTGAAAAGAGTTGGAATATATATTTTTAAAGAGGAGATATTGTTGCAAGACTTTTATGGTTATTTATCTGGGTTCTAATCCACCTGAAATGATTCTATCCTCAGGCATGCCTCAGGCCAAAACAATGTGAGGAGAGCTAAGGCTGACCACAACCCCCAGTTCCCCATATCCTTCTATTTATAAAACTAACATCATAAAGAGATGTTGCAAAATATTGAGGTTCAAAATTAGTTGCAATAAAATAAATTCTAAGCATATAATAGGGCATTAAAAAAAGTGATTGCTACAATACAAGTCAAATCACCTACAGTTAAATATATACATATAATATATATTACTTATAAAGCTATTAATCCAGTTTAACAACATCTAGGGCATTTATGTTAAGAAATTGCCAAAAAGCACTAAATGGAATTTACAGAGATGAATAAAAAGCTTAATTATGAAGTAGACTTGGGATATTCCAGTTGGTAAATGAGGCTGTGAAATTGCCTTTTGTTAAAGAGGAGTATTAATGACTACGTTAGTACTTGACTAATATTTTATGATACTTAGTCTGCTGGTATGTGAAATGCTTCATACATCATCCTAAATGATAGTTTAGAAATAGTTTTAATGCCTATTTTATACCTTGCTAGTGAATTACAATCTGTTGATACTGAATATCTGTTAGAATAATTAAAACATGCAATATGCGTGGTTAATGATAATCAGGAGAAATTATTGAAGCTTGCACAACGTCCTTTCATCAGTGTATTCTGGTTTTTGGTAAATATGTGATATCTGATAAGGTAGAAAGATGTAAACCATATCCTGATAGTCACTAACACACATTTAGATGCCAAAATACTCCCAATTTGAGAATAACATGATAGAGAGGGCCAGAGAAACTTGATGTCTACCAATATTTACTTTCAGAGAAGCTGAATTTTGAACGTAAAAAGAAGTAAACACAATATTGCTTGCAAAGAGAAGCTTTGTAAAATGAATTTGCATAAAATTAGATGAGGAGGTTATGTTGTATTCCTTCTGTGGTTCTCCACAGGGTAGTTCTGTTTCCCTTTGCTTCCTCCTTGTGGGTTTAGTCCACAATTTAGCTCTTAACTCTTTGGTCTCTTGGTTGTTACAGCTTCTTTGAATTGAAGGGTTACGTCTTCAACTTTTATCTTTATGTGAATAATACTTAAATCCCGCATTTTCATTCTTGGCCTTCACGACTTCAGTATCCTACCTCTTGCTTCTAGTGGAACATTGCAGCTTGACTCCCCAGCTATCACTTCAGTTTATTTAGTGTCGAAAATTGCATTTGTCATTCTCCTTGGCTCCTCTCTTAGGCATCTCTATCTGTCAGTAACTTCCAAGCTATTTATTGTTCCACCTCAGGCCTGGATTGCTTATTTCTATCAGAATGGCCACCTCTCTTCCACCTCTAGGCCTGAGAATCTCAAGATCTCTGCTTAGGCCATGCTATAAATGATAGTGTCACAGCTACCCGAGACTGTGGTAGATGCTGGACATAATAAATGAATAATAGATGAATAGAGAGATAATAGACAATAGATGAATAAAAATACCCCCTGCTGTCAAGGAGTCCTCAGACGTACACGTTAGTTTCTTTCCCTATGTCATTAACCATAGGACACTCCAGTGTGATGCTATGTGAACGTGAGCAAAGGGCTTCAAAGGCCTTGGGCCTGGAATTGTTGGCGGAATTCCCTAAGAAGGAATTCCAGAAGAGCCTAGATTTAGACCCGTTTTGAAGGCTAAGATTCCCCCAGAGGAGAAGTACGTGGGAGACTCTGGAGGCAGAGATACTTCCATAACAAAAATTAGATTTTTCTCTGTGATTCCTCTTGTATTTTTTCGTTCCTCCCTATATACTGCTAAAACCTCATCTAGACCTTAATACACTCACGATTGGCCTCAGCAATCTCTTATAGTTCTAATTTTAGGCTTAGTCTTTCTCATTCCAACATATGAACTTGACAGATACACTCATTTCCCCCAGATCTCTTTACATTCTATAATGTTTTACCATAATACAATTCAGAAGTCTTAACCTGGAAATCAGTGCCTTTATGGTCTGACACTAAACTTCCATTGTCATTTCACTTCTTATCAATAGGATGCAATGAACAATCAGTAAATAAATAAAGAGAAAAAATAAACAAAAATAAATAAAACAAGAAAGAAAATTTGTATGTTCTCCAAAAGTGTCCTACTTGTTGTTTCCTAATTATTCATTGGGGAGCTTAGTAGCATGTAGTTCTAGAGTCAGGAGAGACCTGAGTTCCAATCCAGACTGTGTGACATCAGGCTAGTTATTGACCCTCTCACCACATTTAGAGTCCTCATTTGTGAAAGGAGATGATTCATTAATACATATATTGTGTGTGACTCTGGGCCAGGAATTCTTTCAGGCACTGGGGATATTGTGCTTCAACAAGTCTCAGCCATCCTGGAGCTTGCATTAAAGAAGTAAACAAGTTACTAAGTGAGATATGTTTCCATAATGAAAATGTCATGAACAGAATGAATCCGACCCATATGACAGAGGGAGACTTTAGATATGAGTGGTAGGAAGGCCATTTTAGATAGGGTGGTTATGGATGGGCTCATGGGGGTACCGATGTCAGAGTTTCTGTGAGAATTAAATGAGATGACAGTGCCAGGAACATAGTAGCTACCCCTAAGGAATCCTGGCTATTATAGTATCCCTGTTCTTAACTCTCAGAATCTTGACTTCTACTGTTTTCCCCATTTGGTATGTGCATCCTCCTCTCTGCTCATATCCTGCAACTTCTTCAAGGCATATTTAAAACCCTGCCCTTTCTCATCCCTCCTTTATGCTCTTGCATTATGCATTTCAAACCCCAGGAATCAGCAATACTCTGACTTAAAAGTACTTGCAAATATCTGGCATTTAATCATGTGCAGCCTTGTGACTTCTCTTGACTCACATTACTTTGAATTTTTGTATTATGATTTAACTTCCTGTAAAGAATATTTGTTCTTCCCCAGTAATATATAAGTTCTCTAAGGACAGGACAAGATCTGTGCTTTGGACTTAAAAAAAATGTAGAGAGTATGTGTGTTAAAGAGATTTAATAGATATTTACTGACACATAAACAAAATACTTTGAAACCTTGACTGAAAGCCCCCAGAGTAGAAGGAAATACTCTACATGTGGGGTTATGTGGCCTGAAGACCTGGAGATTGATGTGGGCAGTTCAGATCGATGTTTAGATTGGCCTTCAAAGTTCAAGGATATAAGTTCACAAAAATTCTAGTTTGATGGCTTTTTCTCACTGTGAAAATGTATCCTGTTTTGTAGAGGCTTTCAATGGTATTTTACATGCTTATCAGAAGATCGTATTATAACAGCGAAGGTGACACCACATGCAGTGTGCTAAGTGAGAGTGAGATTTACGTTCCTAATTTGAAATACTGTTTATTTAACGAACACATACAATTTGAGGAGAATGGGAGTTTAGGACTGTACATTATTGCTTTGCTGCGTGAAAAAAAAAGAAGCTGAAAAAAAAATGGCAGTCACAGCACTTTATGTCTACAGCTATCATCTCGACGAAGCTACGGTGTCTGGTTCATTTCCCAAATTAGGTAATTGCAGCCGTGAAGAAACACTGAAGTTTCCTCAGTGTCAGGGAGTCAATAACATCATCTTTGCACACAAAGCACAGCCCGTAAATGCTAAAGTTTCTCTGTGTTTTTCTGTGCAATTCTCTTTGCATGAAATGAAGTCTTACCCACCGGAGCAAACAAACACCGCTCTTCCGCTCTTATGCAGCCAGGGAGGGACAAGCCGTTATTCTGCGTCTGAGGCCCAGTTACCTCTGTTTTTTTTTTTTTTTTTTTAGCATTTGTCTAGGTATCTTTTTTTTTTTTTTAATGTTCATTTGGTGTTTCTTACAATCAAAACAAAAGTTTAAAAAAACACAGGAGCAATATCGTAGAAAAAGAAACTAAAGAAAAAACAAATGATAGGAAAAAAAAATCATCCTCCAGAAATAACCATTAGTCTATTATTACATATTTGCTCATGTTAATTTCTGTGTATGTACGTATATAGTTTTAGAAATGTTGCATTTTATTTGAACTGTTGATGACCTGCTTTTCCCTTAATAATAGACTGTGAACATTTTCTATGTCACCAAATACTCTTCAGTAGTGTCATTTTTATGGCTACCTGGATATCTTGTACAGACATGCCTGCGTATATTTAGCTCATACCCTGCTTTTGTTCATTTATTATGTTTCCAGTTTTCTTCTACACAATACAATGATGAGTCCAGATTGAAGTTTAACATAGTCTTAATTTTTCTTCCGAGTTTTTGTCTTGTTATTTCATTTGTTAGGTTCATGAGTGTATATATGTGTGTTTACACACACACACACACACACACACACACACACACACACTGGGTGTATCTTCTAAGTTAGTACTAGTATTTAGCTATGTAGTTATCAATCCATGATCCCTTATATGAAATCTTCGAGGCCAGATGTGTTATTATGATTTAGAATTTTTAGCATTTAGATAGCACTAATACCATGTATTATGTGCATCGTCCCTGGGGTTGGGGCAACATCCAGGAATCAAACTTATAAATATTTCTAAAATACAATGTATGAGCATTCACACTAAATGGACAAATAACCTCATATCATTTGAATCAGATTTTGCCACCACATGAATTTTGGAATTATCTTATGAAAATATTTGGTTTTGGGATCTGTTTGGGTTTTAGAATTGTGGATGAAAGATTGTGAACCTGTAGTGCTGATAAAATGCATTTCAAATGCAGACCGATATTTAGAGTCAAATGATGAAACTATAATGCATGTCACATTTTACACTGTATTATTTCAATAAAATAACATCAAAACTTCCTGGAGGGGAAAATCTACTTAATACTTCTTTTCTTTTCCTCTAAATTTGGTCTTAGGAATGTGCACAGAATTCTTCCCAGTCTAAATCTAACTGAAATCAGAAGAGTTTTGAGCTTTTTAAGACGTACTTTCCTTCCTCCCTTCCTTCCTTCCTTCCTTCCTTCCTCCCTTCCTCCCTCCCTCCCTCCCTCCCTCCTTCCCTCTTTCTTTCTTTCTTTCTTTCTTTCTTTCTTTCTTTCTTTCTTTCACAATTAGCTCTATTCTAGTATAATCAAATTCTGTATAGTACATAAACTTTTCAGATTAGGAATTAACGATATTTAAGGATGTCAAGCAAAACATATAAAGACGAATCACAGGTAAGAGAACAGAAAATGCAATTGAGTATGATACTAGCTGCCTAGCTGGGTCTGAGCAGTACTTATAGGAAGAGCCCCACCTACCACTACAGTGGATGGAGCCATCATCGTTAATAGGGGGCTCACACCAGTGGTCGTACAAAATTGTGTCTACTGGGGGAGCCTGCAGGATGTGTAGACAGGGATCCTCTAGCTGCTGGGGTAATGATCCCAAATAAATGCCTATAACCACGATGTGAGACACCCAAGGTGTAGCTCTTCTGAACATCTGCAGCAGCAGCAATAACCTGCGACGAGAAATAGGGTCTGTGTTGCTGCTTTGTGGAGCATATCGCCGGTCTAGCCTGCAGCAGAAGAATTAAGTTTTTCAGTCCCAACAGAAATGAATGGAAATCCTAATACTCTTTGGGATTAAGTGAAGGAAGATCAAATGGGCAAACGACATTTTTTTTTTTTCTTATAAATATATGAACTGGGAGGATTAGATGACTGCCTGTACTTACATGTGTGTGGTAGAGAGTCCGCGGGTCTTGAAGTCGCTTCACTGTTTCACAGTTAGCCAGTTGGGAACATCATATTTCCGTCAAAAAGCTTTAAAAGTCTCATAAAAAAATAAAGGCTATTACAGCCCCAATATCTTATTTCTTTAAAGGGAGGGCTGCTTGTCCCCAAACCAGGACTTTGAATCATGGTTAATAAACATAAAAATCTTATCAATCCGAATGTATGTGAATAGGTCGCATTTCTCAAAGGGAAAAATGATACAAATGCCATTATATATATATATTAATATGTATTAATATATATTAATTTATTACTACTACTATTATTATCATTATTATGTAATATGGTCCTGTGTCTTGAGACAGGATTTTCTATCCAAAATGGCTATGATCAATTCTTAAAGCAGAACAGCCTGCATCCTGATGACAGATCTGGAATTGGCAGAGCCCCAGGGGGCATGCTCTATGAAGGATCTGGCCGATAGATGTGAAATTAAAAAAATGAAAACATGATTTTATTTTGCCTCTGTGCCCTGTCATGTACATTAAAGTCTGTAAGCATCCTAACATGTGCATGTTGTTTTCTTAGGTGATTTTAGATGACAAATCAATAGAAGGTTAGTCTTTCTTCATAGGGAGTGTATGATCATCGGGGTAGAGGGAAAAATAAACATGTAAAGACAACCTCAAGTCAATAAAATACATGATGAGTTACATATGATTAGTATGTAAGTTATAAGCCTGAGTGATGTTGATTCTAACTAATTATCTTTGAAATTCAGACAGGCCAACTCTAGTCCATAATTGTCTCCAGGGGCACAGAGGTGGAGGAGAATCTCAAGGGGAAAGGACTGGACATTTGTAGGAGTGTGGGGAGGAGAGGAGAGAGGTCATTCCAGGCAGAGCGGAATGTTGGGTGACTGGGCTGGGCTCCTTCTAGGTTAGCTGCACACAGCTACAAAGACATCAGTATTCTTGTGTCTCCTGCGGCAGCAATCTCAATGTTGTATATGGTGATTAATTTATCTTTGGGTTTTCAAAGTAATTTGATGTCATCATTTTTGGAGGCACAGTCTTTGTTAAAAGGCACACCAATAACTTCAAAAAAGGTATTAAATTAACTGTGTGTTATTTACTGCAAGTGTATTTCTACGGTATAAATCTGCCTGATTTATGCAGCAGGATGAGAAAACAGTTTATTGCCATTATATATTGTTTAGGGATGAAGGTTACAATCTGTCGCACTATCTCTTGGAGTCTGGATTCTGGCTAATTAATTCTTTTTATGATGATAAATTTCATTTTATGCTTCACTTGTATTATATTTTTATCTCATAAAATATAAGTGTAATAAATGTAATAGCAAATGAATATAATTAATATAATATAAACAAATAATTATTTTATGATTCACTTTTATTGTATAATTTCTATTTTAGTGTTTCTGATAATGTGCTAGCTTTCCTGATATTTATTTATTTTTATCTTAATATTTTAAAGTTTATTTATTTTGAGAGAGAGAGAGAATGTATGCACATGAGTGGGGGAGGGGCAGAGAGAGAAAGAGAGAGAGAGAGAGAGGGAAAGAGAGAGAATCCCAAGCAGGCTCTACATTGCCAGTGAAAATCCTGATGTGGGGCTCAAACTCACAAACTGCAAGATCATGACCTGAGCCATAATCAGACACTTAACCTACTGAGCCACCCAGGTACACCCCTAATATTTATTTTTAATAAAAAAGAGATTGCTGAATTGATTGTAATTAAGGTATGGTATAGTGTTTCGCTACAGATCAGAAGAGCTGAGATACCATTCACAAGCTCACCACTCACAGCTCTAAGATTTGGCAGGTTATTTAACTTTTTTTAATGAAGCCTCAGTTTTCCTACTTGTACAATAGAAATAGCGACAGTACTTACCACGCAGTCTGCTCTAAACATTAAATGAGATAAGACATGTTTAGTACACTGCCTGACCCAGAAGATATTTTCACTAAGTGCCAATTATATCTATTGTTATTGTCGTGAAGATGTTGATTATGATGACTTTAGTTTTAGCTGCTATAGAATCTAGTGACTTTATAAATAATTTAACTTCTTTGAGTGACATTTTTCTCCCGTTGTACAGTTTTGCTGGAAGGTCTTTTAGTTTCCTTAGCTGGAGAGTACTGTGAATCCATTCTGCATTTCCACAAGCCCTTTAACAAAATCCTTAGATGAAAAGAGAAATTAACTACAATAACATAACAGATATGTTCTGACATTTGGCCTTTTTTTTCTGGGCTAAGGAATATGATTAGATCACTGCACTTCGGCGTTAGAGTAATAAAAATGTGAACTCTAAGTATCTGTGGAGAATGGATTGTTGTTGGCAATTGAATATGCTCCATTCTTTGCAGGCTCTCCTCATTTATTAAGAATGTGGACATTCGGAATAAGTCATATTATTACCTTGAAATGTCTGAGTCAGCATTGTTGTTTATCATATGTCATATTTTTTATTGTAGAAAAAACTGCCCTCCAGTGTTTAGTTCATTTGGAGCTATATTAGGGAGTGGCTTTTTAAACAAAATATTTGATTAAATAAAATCAATCGTCACATGGGGAACAAAACTACCATCAGCAGAGTCAGTAAGCTTAAGGAAATGTATGGACTTTGGAGCCACATTCTATGGATTCAGTTCAGGATACCCTTCACTGTCACTTCGGGCAAGTTGTTTAACCTCTCTACATGGTCCTTGCTGTCTTTGAAAGAAATTACAGATGTACAAATATATGAAAAAATATAAATAGGCTTTATTGAGATATAATTCACGTACCATACAGTTTGCCCATTTGAAGTGTACAAGTCACTGGTTTTTAAATATATTCAGAGTTTTGCAATGTTTACCACAACCAGTTTTAGAAACTTTTCATTTCCCCCCAAAAGAAATCTCATACCCATTAGCAGTCACTGTCTATTTTTCCAACCTCATCAGTCATGGGCAGCTACTACCCTACTGTTTTAATAGATTTGCTGATTCTGGGGGCACCTGGGTGGCTCATTTGGTTAAGTATCTGACTCTTTTTTTTTTTTTAATTTTTTTTTTAACGTTTATTTATTTTTGAGACAGAGAGAGACAGAGCATGAGTGGGGGAGGGGTAGAGAGAGAGGGAGACACAGAATCTGAAGCAGGCTCCAGGCTCCGAGCTGTCAGCACAGAGCCCGATGCGGGGCTCAAACTCACCGACCGTGAGATCATGACCTGAGCTGAAGTCGGACGCTTAACTGACCAAGCCACCCAGGCACCCCAAGCATCTGACTCTTGATTGCAGGTCATGATCTCACGGTTCATGAGTTTGAGCCCAGGGTCAGGATCTGCTCTGAGCTTGCTTGGGATTCTCTCTCTCTGTTTCACTCTCTGCCCCTCCCCCCTCAAAATAAATAAATAAACTTAAATAATATACTTGCTGATTCTGGGCATTTCATATAAGTAAAATCATGCCATGTGCATCTGTTGTGTAGTTTCTTTTACGTAGCGTAATATGTACAAATGCCGTAGCATTTGTCAGCAGTTAAGTCCTTTCTATTGTCAAGTAGTATTTCACTGGTGGATATACTATATTTTCTTTACTCATGCATCAGTTGATAGACATTAGGTTATTTCTACCTCTTACCTATTTATAAACATCTCTATAAGTTTTTATTGAAACATGTGTTCTCATGTCTCTTGACTCTATACCTAAGAGTGGAATTGCTGGATCATATGATAGCTCTATGTTTAAACGTTGAAAGCAATGCCAAACGGTTTTCCAAAGACACTGCACCATTTTACATTCCTGCCATGGGTGTACGTGGGTTTTAATTTCTCCACATCCTCACCGACACTTGCTATTACCTGTCTTTTTGATTATAGCCATCATAGCAGTGTGAAGTGGCATCTCATTATGGTTTTAATTTGCATTTCCCTGATAGCTAATAATCGTGAGAATCTTTTGTGTGCTGGTTGGCCATTCGTCTGTCCTTCAATAAATATCTTTCCAGATCCTCGGTCCATTTTTAAATTGGGTTATTTCTTTATATCATAAGTGTGAGATAATTATGTGAGTACATTAAGTACTTAGCATAGTGTCTGTTATACAGTCGATGTGCAATAATATTAAGTATTAGTATTAAAACTTCATTTAAAATTCTGCTATTTCATTGAAAAGTCTACCCAACTTAAAGGCTTTATTTTGAGAAAAAGAGATGACTAAGGGAACTCAACTGCAAAGAGGAAATGAACTTGATTTTTATTGTTCCTTATTCCATGTTTAATTGTTTTCTCCCCAGGGATTATTGTAATGGGCTTAATTAAAATAAATTAATAAGAGTTTTGGTACTCTTCGTTCTTTAAAATAAATCCAACTTAGTAGTTGAAAGCCATCCTAAAAATAAACTGTTGCTATATAGAATAGGGAAAAGCAATTCAATGAATAGATTTGTTTATCATGATAAAAAGATTTTTAATAATGGAAAGGAAACGCTCACTTTATGTGTATATGTTAAAAAATATAAGCTATTCTGAGAGCAAAATGTTTCACTTTAATAATTGTAACAAGTCTTTTTCTTACTATTTCAAGTTATGAGATGTTTCATTTCTATTTTACAAACTCAGAACAAGATTCTTTTTGAGAACGCTGACACATCATGGAAGGCATAGATTAAAGTCATGTTTACAGATGCGAGTTCTATCATTTTTAAAATAAAATAGGATATTTTCATTTTTAGCAAAATCATTTCCTGTATAACCATTAAGATCACAGAAAAGAAGATGGAATGAGCATTTGGAGTCATAGAAGGTAAACAGGAATAGCCATTAGCTGCTAATGGAAAAAAGTTCAGCAGGGGCATTAAATCTGTATTACAGAGCCACCAATTTGTATTTTATCATATTGATAATGAATGCCAACATTACCATTGAAATGAAACTAGGCATTCTCCCTTTAATCCCAATAGAGAGTTTAAATCAATAATGCCCACATTATCCATCTACGCGCATATCTGTATATGCACATGTACTTTTAAACTACAAAATCATATAATGCGTTTCACTTTCATTTCAAATCTTTAACACAGTGATGTACTTCTCTATTCTTCCAATCAATTTATTCTGTTAGTGTTTTTCAGTATTTTAAATCCCTGAGCTAAGTCAATAATGTTGATTACTTACCATAAGCACTGTAAACGCTATTCTAATACAGGTTATTTGCAATTTGACATCCTCATCTATATGCATTATTCTGCTAGGAAAATTAAATGAAACCCTTGATTTAGAATCTGAAACACTTAGAAGTAATGATCCTGTTTACTGATTGACTGAAGTTGTGGTTTTTAAGCACTACTTAATAGAGGAAACAAAAAAGCAATATTCAAATAAAATGGAAGCATCTGAGTTACTTTAGAAAGCATTCATAGTCAAAAAATAATAGACTTTTATTTTATTTTTCCCTGCTTATTCTCAGTGCTGCTTAGCCAACATTGTTATTTAGCTCAATATTACCCATTTTTTTGAGATGCATAATCTTTCCGAACTTATATTTAGTGAATCCTATCTAAAAGCAATTCCAAGATTAGAACATTATTTGCATAAATCAAGTTTTCTGTTACATATTTATTTAAAATACATCATTAAACTATACTTCTAAAATGTCTTTAATATGTATCTTTTAAAAAAGTTTAGCTTTATTTGCGATGTAACTTATCTTTTATGATTTTATCTATATGACAGTACAGGGGCATTTATTATATATAGATCACCTTCTTTCTGAGTTTAGTGAGATACTATAATGTGTATGGATATTTGTAGAAATTTTCAAAAAATGAGATTGCTGAAATCCTCCCATGAAAATTGAAACAACATTTAAGTGCTTTTGTTTTCTTTATTTTCTATCTATATAGTTGGTCTCAATCCTCTGTTTCAAATGGGAATATCCTCTAAAATCAACCAACCTCCTGATTGATTGCAACGGGTATAGTTGGATATTTAGTATTTGATTTGGCCTTGCAGTTCTATTGAAAACTACAAATGAATAAACTTATTTCAGAGAAGACCAAATAAAAATAAAACTACCAAAGTATAGTGTTTTGAGTTGAACAAAAAGTAAATAGCCAACTAACTGAAGAAATAATAAAATGATTGGGGAACTCTATTTGGTTCTAAATAATTTCTTTTATAAAGGATTAACTTAAATTGAGTTGAACCTTTCAGTTTGCTGATCTTTCCAAATAGTAAGATATCTTTTGTCTCAGACTAATGTCTTCCAGTTGGAGTACATTAGACAAAATAGAGGTATTATGCGTTATTTTGATATATGCTGCCATAAAAATTAAGTAGACTATTGAACACTTAAAATAATTAAAATACTAATCAGTATATTAAAATACCAAATATATAAATGCTCATTTCTAGAAATATAATATCTAGCTTGTGTAGTTTTATTTTTATTGTCAATTTCATTAATTTTAATTTTTTAAAAAAGTAATTTATGTCTGTTGTGGAGACATGAAAACAATTCACATACAAGTATTTACATTTTGGCAATAAAAAATATGGGTAGATAATCCTCAGAAGGATGCATTAGAGCGAAATAAACAGTTTTAACTTATGACAAGGAGAACAGTAAACATTCCTTCTCTCTCTCTCATTAGACTGCTGTAAGATTAAAGGGAGAACTTTAGTATGGAAAAGTGGAATGAACATTTTCTAAGTCAGAGAGCAAAATGCGAAAGTTGTCGTTGAACTTTACCTGTAACGTCTAATGTTGAAAAGATTTGAAGGATGATTTTGCTTTGTGTTTTAATGTACTACTTGTTCAGTTGGACATCCAAATGATAAAGTGTATTAGAGCGAGAAAACTAGAATTTAAAGCACATACTATGCAAACATATGTATGTGTGTATATATATTTAATTTTGAAAATGTTCGGTCAAAAAATAAAGATTTAGAATAAATAAGTCAAAACTTCCTCAAACAATTCAAAAGTTAAACAGAGAGATGAGGACATGCTTTACACACAACCACTCTTGCATGTGTAAAGTATATTTTCAATTTCTAACATGGTGGGTCAAGAAAATGAAGGTTTAGTATAAATAAGTCAAACCTTCTTAAAACAAACAATTCAGAAGTTAAACAGATTAAATTAGGACTTGCTTAGCTGATGATGACAAGTGTTTCTTTTCAACACTATTAATGGAAAAAAAAATAAGATAGGCGATACCTAAACATGTACTTTAGGCTTTGAAGTGGAAATGCCTGCAGGGGTTCTGTATTATGTTAAGTACTTAGAGTTGGTCAACACCTAGACATGATAAGGAGATTAAGTCCTGATTAAACTCCTATCAGTAGAATTCAGATACGTGATCTGGCAGGACAAGACCTCTAATCAAGTACTCTTGTTTGTCTGTCATTGGCTCAATATCAGATACAATCAGTCACTCTCTCTTCTGTTCCAAACATAGCTCCTTCAACTTTGGTTGTTTATAAATTAAATTCGAAAGTACTTGTTTCAGTTAGGTGTATGGATTCCACTTATCTGTGCTTAGGTGAGATTATGGCATGGAATTATAAGGACAAATACTAGGCAAGAAGATGCCTATAAAGATTAGTTATTTTCCCCCTTTCCCAACAATTAGTAACACTCCACTGTTTAGCAGAGATCAATTGTAATTGAGGAACTGAGAAAGGGCAATAAACAAATTACTGGTGCTTTCACCAGAAGTCTGAAGCCTGTTGGTTTACAGAGCCTCTGTTATTTAATCCAGAAGCCCTGTAGGTTGTAAATTATCCATTACAGTTGTCACTAGGCCCTTAAACAGAAGTTATGTACTGGTTTAAAGACACAGGAAAAGAGAGTCTTCTGGTCTTTGTCTCAGACAAAACAGACTATATAGAGTTGGATCAATTTAAAATGTAACACTAATCCTTTCAAGTGATGTAAAAATGTTCAGAGGTTCAATAGGATAAGAAAATATAATTGGACCTGTTCTAACTAAAAAGCTGATCTAGAAGCTTCTTATATATATTCTATTGGAAGATAATGCACCAGAATTCTGCTTATGTTAATATTGGACTTTCTACTGTTAATTTTTTTTTTCAGTGAATGTATATCATCACACAAAAAAAGTAATTTTATCTGTAGAATGGATGAAAGTATATTAACAGTTTTTTTAAACTGTAACTTCATTGAGGCAAATATACTTTGTTTAATTTTCATAAGAAAGATTTTATAGAATACCTCCCATAAAGTAGCAAACTTAAGTTTCCTTATTCTTAATGGAAAATTCCTTTGACTGAACAAAAGTCCCTTATATACGCCAATCAGTCCACCTATTTGTGGATTTCCCCTTTTACTGGCCAGAGGCTTCACTTTAAGGACATTCATCCTTAATAATAATTTAGAAAGGATAAAAGAACTTAATAGACATGCTCCTTAAAAATGTGTCAATAGTCATCATAGTAAAATGATAGTATATCCACAAATAACCAAAATGGATATGCTACATAATAGCTATAGCATTGCCTAGCGTTTTCCTTCTGTGTTCCATAAAGTAAGACTTGGGATGCCACTTTACTTTCATAAGTCATTAAAGAAAAGCCATCTGTCATCTCCAGCAAATTTTGCTCTACCCTTTGCTTTTATTTCCCCAGCAGATCTTAATAGGAAAAAAAAAAATCATGGAAATGAGAAACAACTTGGTGACAGAGCAACCCTCTGGAATAGGGGGCAGAATCCTATTCTCCAGTTTTTGCTGCAGGCTTTTCTTTCTCTTCTTATTTTTTTTTAGAAACTGTTTGTTTTGTTTTGTTTTACTGCATATTCTTTTCTCATCTAATATGCAGACTTGCTGTTTATGGAGGTGTAAGTTTTGTTTGTCGAATGAGTATCAACACAATCGGGAGCCACAACATAGTTTAAAAAGTCATCCTGGGAATAGACAATACAAAGTATTGCTACAGTTTGCAATATAGAATTTTTTTTATTACAGCAGGATAGAGTAAGTAGTACAAAGTAATTTTTTTAAAAAGAGAAATTTCTGTACTTTTTGAATGTTGGCTGTCTGGGGGAAAAGTACTAATTGGATGCCAGCAGGGCAAAGATGGTTGTTGTAACTACCAGAGATCTTAATGGTTGTGAGTGGCAGAACATTAAATTTAGGTAGGATGGTCTACATTGATTATGAAAATGGTCGCATGGATTATGTGAACAGAGTGAGTCACTCTATCGTTCTACTAATTATATTTGAATCTCCTTACTGGACCAATGGAGGTGGTCATTTAATTAAATTAATCATGTAAGTGCCATCCTTTCACTTTGGTTGTATTATTTGCCCCAGATTATTTTCAGATAAGTTCCATGAACTAGTTAAAGCGTCCCAGGAAGAAGTAAGTTGCACATTTTACTGGAACTATTGATGAAAAGCCTGTGATAATTCTCCTTTCTCTTCTTTCTTCCTCCTCCACTTCCTCCTTCTCCTCTTCCTTCCTACAAAGGTAATAATAACAATGATTATAATAATAAACAATAGTAGTATTCTCTCTTTTAAAATAACTAAGATTCTATTTCCATTTGAAAAGTAGTCAGGCTATCTTAAATTGTGTGTCTTTTGGAAAATATTTTCCATACCAAATAGTAATTGTGTTCAATAAATATTTTACTCAGCAAAGTTCAAATAGGTTAAGAAGAAAATTTTAAACCAAATGCTTGTTTTGTTGAGATGTATTTTAAGTGGAAATAAAAATTTTGATCATTGTGGTAAAAGACTACCTTGCTGTGTGAGCAGGACAAAGGATTCGTTCCTTTTAAGCACTAGCCCCATGGTCCCCGCAAGGTGTTCTTACATGCCAGCGATGCCTAATCGCTAGAAATTGAGAGGATGTTTAGCATAAATTTGCCTGATTGGAAAGTACACAAATATTTAATACATAAAAAGCTTCCAAAGCATTCTCTGCTGATCTGTCCTGACAATGCTGTTTGTCAATGGCTAAAGACTGACAAAACTGTATTTTCTTAAGGAGACAGTTTGACAATGGATTTTTTGCAGTTTTAATTCTGAGAGACCTTCTGAATGGTGTAGTGCATATGATAAATCAATGAGATGTCTAGAACACGTTGATCTTATGAATATCTGGAAGACTATCTGGTATTGGTACTTTATGATCTGCCTTCATACAGGAAAATATGAAGTATGGTGGCTTTATAGTTACATATAAAATGGAGAGTTAGGTTAAAATAGTAACTTTACAACTCATTTTCTTATTGAGACATCTAGACTGACTAATGAATTCAAGAAAATTCACTTAGTTGTGATGCATTAAACTATCAGCATTTGTTGGTTCCCTAATTTCATTTTTAGTACCTTTTTAAAAGTTTTCATGCATAATTGTCACGATGTTTTAAACTGAAAAATAACATTAAAAATCAACAAAAGATAAAGAGGCAGTAATTGGATTCATTTACTATGATTCTTTCCCTCACAGGAAGAGAACTACTAGTAAAACAATCTGAGAATTGGCAAACTTAGTGTTTATCTATAAAGACGCTTTTAATCTGTTTGTTACATATGCCAGGTATATGCATTCTTTGGTAAATCCATGAATTTTAAGAATAGCATTAGGATTCCAAATTCTAGGCGAGTTTTATATTGTATAACAAGACACCAAAAGGACTTTAAACTGTTTTTTCTAGATCACATGAGGCAGAGCCAATTATTTGCCTCAAGCTGGAGGAAATCTGGAGTGTTGCTTCCCAGAATCCTTTGAGACTAGAAGAAGTTACTTTCCCTTGACATACATTTCCAGCTCAGAGAAGACCAAGGTCAGCCCCTAGAGCTGTCTGACATCAGATTGAATTCAGAGCCTGACACCACAATACCACAACCTTGTAGGCTCATCTGGGTAGCAGAACCCAGTCATTTCAGCCTCCATGGTCTTCTCACACACTATTGACCCTCAATTAAGAATTTAAGGATTCTTTGACATTGCTCACAGAGTCTGAAAGATGTCTTCTGGGCACTTTTTCAGTCAAGGGGTCCCAGAGCAAATGGCACAGTGGACTCCACTCCTGAGCAGCTGAAAGAAATGTGTGCATATTGCTGCCTGATGCTAATGGGAAATCCATGTTGTCAGTTCAGGAGGAAAAGATCAGAGGTGTCCCAACAGATGGAGGATCCAGAATTAACCATTGAAGAGTCAGAGTTATTTTTAATCCTCTAGGACCTCAAATTCTCTCTCAAATAGATGACACTGAGCCCCTCAGAAGTGACATTCTCAGATCCCCAGTCTACCCTTTGGAATGACTTTATATATAGTGATGGGCCCAGAGAGCATAACCATGATTTCTGAACCATCTTTTGACAAAGTCTCCAATGATAGTTCTGCATCTAAATGCAAGTGAAGAACCATTGGGATCCAGGATAGATATCTCGAGGCTTTCTTAGATATTCTGGAGAAACTGAGGGTTTTTACTCAGGACTTGTTTATTAACTTGTCAAACTGCAGTCAAAATGTTGAGCTGTGTGTTTTGGCTAAGATCCCTTGGAAGTCCATACTCTAGGAGGATGACAGCCTAGCTGCAAAGAAGACCAGAGGAAGACCATAGGTCAATTAAAATGTCTTAAAAAACGACTTGATACCAAGCACTATGCTAGGTTATTCTCACAACTCTATCATTTCTTCATTATCAAAAGGGGAAAGAATCCAAAGCAGTCTATTACTATAATGGTGATAATGACAAACAAAAATACATTTGATATTAATGGAAATAAAACTAAGTAGCTCACAACCAAACTCTTAAAACCCTTCTTAGTGTGCTGTGGGATCAGGGATTTTATAAAGTACAGGTCATCAGTGTCTGTACAGGTCATATTCCTGCTGGTAGTTATTTTAGGTCATAAGTTGAGCTTGGGACTGTGTATGCAAATCCTTCCTCCTGATCTCATTAAAGTCCCTGTGGGGACTTTACCCTCTTTGTAGAAATAAGGGGTAGCTTGTTGAGCCTGGAGAAAAGCCAGTGGTATGTCAGGAGTTTGTGAAAATCCTAAGGGCAAAAATGTGAAGTCTCATGTGGAGAACCTGGAGAGATTGGTTTAGTCCTACTTTTAAAATGGAGCTGGTATCAGACAAAGTAGCAAGGTTGGAAAAGCCTCCTCTGACTGATTATTGGATGGCAAACTCCATGTTATTTTAGAGCGGGAATGGTGACTAACCAAACTTGGCTGATATTACTCTCTCCTTAGCAGTAAAACTTGATGCTCAAAAGCTGCTGTATGTATCCTTGATAAGGCAATGCATAGGAAGTTAGATAGGGTCTGGCACTGGGCAGAAGAGAGTATGGGTCTCTCAGACACCCTCAATTAAGAGGTTTTGATTTTAGGTGGGATGGCTGTTCTGAGCTAGGAAACAAAGTCACCAGAGAGAGAGACTTCCTCTCTCCACGTTGTCACAAGGTCTGTTGTGATGTAGTACAACACATATTCTATTGCCATCTCAGGAGCCACAGGAGATGTTAGATTGTGGACTGTGAAACTGACCTACCTTAGCATTGCTGAAATGGAAAGGACTTCAAATTCCTTTCCTGAAGATGTCAAGCTCAGTCTCTGCACACAAAAGGGAGAGTGCGACAGCATTAATTCTTACTTTCTTGATTTTGAATCTAATAAGGGGTTTAATCTCAACATAAAAGATAATATCATCTGGAGCACCAGGAATTATTAAAAGCCAATTTCATATTCTTTGCAGTTTTCCTCTGCTGTATGATAGTAGACCATCAGAACATGTTTACTGAAGAAAGCATCAAAATCAAGGCTGAGTTAGCATGGAACATGTAAACACTGTGATCTAGGGAGGCTGAAGAAAGCATCAAAATCAAGGCTGAGTTAGCATGGAACATGTAAACACTGTGATCTAGGGAGGCTGCCATTTCTTCTGCTGTGGCTGAGTACATAATCACTCTCAACCACCGTGATAACATATTAGATTTAGATCTCATTTACATAATATATAAGCGTACAGAAAATATCCTGGAGGGCAAATAAACACATCAAGAAAGAATGAGAAGAAACACTGAAAATTATTCTTTCATTCGTTTTACTTGTCTTTTCTTGGATCTAATTTGGAGTGCTAGCTAAGTCACCAAATAATTTTTCTCACAAGCACTTTCCTTTATTTTTTTAAAATTTTATTTCTTTTTTTTTTCTTTTTTTTTTTTAGTGGGGGCAGAGGGGCAGAGAGAGAGAGAGAGAGAGCAGCAGAAAAAGAATCCTAAACAGACTCCACACCCAACACAGAGCCCAATGCCCAGGGCTCCATCTCTCCACCGACCTTGAAATCATGACCTGAGCCAAAATCAAGAGTCGTATGTTCAAGTGACTGAGCCGCCCAGGTACCCGGCACAAGCACTTTAAAATAGAACACATCCAGTACACTCAAATCTAATCCCGTTACTTTCATTCATTTCCCATTTGTAAACTAGTCTATGGATTCTATCTTTGTTAGTACAATTCCTAGTGTTTGGGGAAATTCCTTGGGAGATGCTGCAAATTGAGCATGTTATTTCAGGGCACTCCCGACTACTAGGTTCTAGAAAATATAATCCGCTCAGCTCCTGACTATCGTTCTTAATTAAGAAGCACAGTGGCAATGTTTAGTCAATCATGGCTACTTTTTTAAAATGTTACCCTACATTTTTCTTGCACGTTTGAAGAGTTTTCAGTCTATATCATGGTATCACGCTTTTGTGACCATGACCAACAAAGAGTCATAAAAATTTCTGAACTTAAGCCAACAAATAAAAACATCTAGTACTTACCAGATGTCCCCAGACTTTGTGTGTGTGTGTGTGTGTGTGTGTGTGTGTGTGCGCGCGCGCGCGCGCGCCAACGGGAGAAGGATAGAAGTTAGAGGAAAGAATATTTTAAGAGCAAATCCTTAGGCAAGTAGTGACAAAATCCTTGTCCTTGAAGCTTATATAAATAACTTTCTAGTGTTTTTTTAACCTTTTCTCTCCCCTCCTCAGTCCCCTCAGCAATGAGGCATGTCACTCCACTCGTTCACATCCATCTTTTTTTATTGATGTCCACTTTGGTGTCTGTACAGGTCATCAATTTTGCTGCCTCTTAGGCAGCCAGTGGGAATGTACAAGTTAAGTCACTGGACTTTGTGTGTCGAGCTTGAGGAGGAGGGAAAGGGAGGAAGTGTCAGCTTTCTTTAGCACTAACAGTCCCAATCAGATACTGGCACCGGGTCTCATAAATCTTGTGGCTGACCCAGGTGAACCCTGAGGCTCAGCGCTCACTGAAAACTGATCAGGCCTCTGCTTAGCTTAACAGGCCGTTCTCAGTGACAAGTGAAGGGTTCAACAAATGCACAAAACAGATATATATTAGTTGAAAAACTAATGGCTTTTAAAAGAATGTTTGACAATTGTTTAGGGCTGTCTGTAGATCCATTATACTGATAAACGACCGACGTGGTATACACTGAAGGTGGGGCTGGTTAGGGGGACACCAACTTAAAGTTTGTTTTTTCTTCCTCTCTTCTTTTTTCCTTTCTCCTTTGGTCATCTAGGTGTGGACTCCATAAGCAGTCCGTCCCCCGAACCTGGCGAAATACCCATGCTGCATAAATTTAACCTTGCAGTCCAGGGGGAATTACAAAGATTCTGGGACTGCCCTCAGTGACCTGCAATTGACCGCTTGAACTTCTACGTTAGGGTCAGTTGGGGCCCAGAATAAGAGGTCAAAAGCTGGTCAGCTTTCTCTAGCCCCAACATGCTGAATAGGAAGACTTTATAGCTGTGATTTATGCAATTTGCCGAGACAGGTTAAGGAGACCTTAAAACACACCCAGGGCTCACTTGCACGGGGACACCCTCCTCTTGGAAAATAAATTCTGAGTGTCCAGCGGGAAATCTCTTGGGGATACGCCTTGAAGTATTTTACCCTCTGTGTCTACAGATTCATTCCCACACTCGACCCCTGAACGTGACAGGGTTAGTGTTTCCAGATTTATTTAAACAATACAAATGCACCAAATGAAGCACTTTCAAACCTGATTAATTGCGAAGGCAGAATAACCATTGGTAATGAATTATTTGGGGGAGCAGTAAACTCCTACAAAAGTTAACTCTTAAATCAGTTGCTTCAGAGGTCCAAACACAATAATAGCTACAATATTTAAACCTTTCCAAATAAAAGATTTTGGGATTTGTGTTTGTCTTTGAGGCTTGGTTCTTGTGAACTGTATCAAGTCTTTTCTTTTTTTTTTTTTTTTGGATAATATAGATGGAAATTATACTGTTTATGTTAAAGAATAAATTTAGAGCTCTTACAGATAAGTTTCTGTTCCTAGTCTGTGCGTAGTGGAGTCAGAAACAGATCAACACTCATGATTTCCACTTTTACAGGAATTAGTAATATGTGACAATATTTGTTCAGCTTCCATATTTTTTAGCAAACCAACAATCCAGTTTTTGTGCTGCAAGTCATGGTATAGCCATGAATGTCAGTTGTACTCAGGCAGAAAGCAAAGAACTGAACTCAGGTCTTTCACAGATGAAGAGTTCCTTGGTGCTATAAACCTTTAAGCTGCCTTTCTGCTTTTTCACAGAGCATTTAGTGCTTTTGGGTGCATATGCCTCTATAACTCAAATTGGCTCTGATTTAATAGATGCAATTCCTGAGGTATCAGTGTGTAATGTGGTCTAATTTTGTTTGGTAAATGAGAGAAAAATGTAAAACTGTGAAAGATACTTTGAAAAGTGGCTAGTGTGTAATATTCAGTAGCTAATTTCTATGAGGGTTTTAAAGACGCACTTTAAACAAGTCGTATGATTGGCTCAAATATGTGTTTATGTGTGGGATTATGTGTGGGGTGACTGAGTTATCTATTAGTTGGTCTGGTAACTAACAGTCAACCAAGTTATGTGTGTAGTAAGCTTATGTCAGGACCAGCTCAAAGGTTATACATTAATAAATGCTGTGGAAAAAAAGTTTCTGCACAATTATTCAGCTGATTGACCTCAGGACCTCTTTGTTTTTATCAAGGTCACACTGATTTTTCTTTCCTTGTCTTTGACACTATCCAGGGATGACTTTTCTTGAAAAGAGGACCTAGCTGTAAAAGACACATCTTTAACAAGCCTAGAAAAGCTTCTTATGTATTTTTTGAAAAAGATGTAAGATTCTATTTTGTGAGGACAGAGAAAAAGAAGAGACTCACCATTGTGCACACCTTACTATAATGTTTTGCTCCTGGTGGTAGAAAACTGATCCTCACCCAGGTTAAAGCACTTGTAGATATGAATGGGGCCTGTTAAGAGTTACTCAGGGAAACTTAAGGAAAGGATAAGAAGCTTTGAACAGGGCCTCTCCCCTCGGATCAGACTGTCATAGCCTTTGTCTTCTCAGCAGCTCAATTGACTTTTGCCAGTGGGTTCCCACACTTTAGTGTGGTTAAAATGTTGTTTTCCTGCTGCATTTAATCTGTTGTAAAAAGGGTATCTTCATTCTTGAACAATAAAAATTAAAGCTAATGTTCCCAGTTCACTGTAAATAGCTTTTTGGAAACTCAGTTAATTAAATCTTCCATTATGAAGTATTTTCTATTACTAGAAGAAATTAAAAGTAGACAGGGAGCACAGGGCAGCCATTAATGAGGTTACTGAAGATCCAAAGGGATGCTGCATTATGAGATTGGCTCCAGAGAAAGTCTGTAGTTAAGCAAATCCCTAGAGGAATGAAGGTTCACTGTACCAATGATCACTATTGATCAATTGGTATTTTCAAAAGCTCTTGTAGCAATCAATGGGCAGTTTTGTCTTTTGCCCTTGGTACGTACTGTTGATTGACTCATGGATGATCTTGTTAAAAATGAACAGCCTTGTACTGAAAACGTGTCAGTAAGTAATGAATCAGGAATTTGCTGTACTCTGTAGTATGACCCCCTTCGGGAAGTTCAGTCCCTCTCAGTCTGCAGGGACTAAACCTCTTCAACTTTTTGTGTTATTTTTTTAAACGATGCCAACTCAGTCTGTGGGATTTCCTCATCACTTGTGTTCAAAACCTTTTCTATATTGACGAATATTTGGAAGAGTTGAGTCTTTTCCAATTGCTTTTCCTGCCAACTCTGCTGGGGTTTTCTCTCTTTGGATTAAAATTAAAATATAAAAATATGGTCTTGTTTTCTTATCATCACCAATAATTTCTGTGATCTTAAGAACGTTAACTTTAGGTATTATGGCCAAATTCCAATTCAAACAACATGCAATTTGTTTTTTCCTGAATGCAAGCAATATCAATTTACTGAGAGAAAATGGCTGTCTTCTTAGTCTGCTGTGAGGCATTACCAGCAATAAATAACTGGCCATTGTGTTCCAGACCTGAGACACAGCAAGTTGCTCACTCCTATGCTTGACAGTTGGCGTTCTTCAACAGCTGTGGATCACCAACAGGGGCTGTGAGGATTGCTTCTCTTCATACCTTAAGAATAATGTCACCCTTTGTATATTTCTCAGCCCTGCAGCTCTAGGATCTTCTATTTAACCTCTCACGAAGAGACTGTCTAACCAAGGAAGAGGTGCTTAAATGGATAGGAGGCTAATTTTCCTGGAAAACCAATTAAATAATTACAATGGAAATATTTTTATTAATATATCAATTCAATATTTTGAAGGCCCGCAATGACAAAGATTATCCTTGCTCTTTCTGCATGTAACCTGGACAGTGGGTTGATACACTGTTTATCTATTCTTGCTGAGTAATAAGAACCAACACAGTAAGGCTTCACTGTGCTTACTGAGTGTTTCTTCCAATTTTAACTCTTGACCCTCATAGCAACACTATTAGATAGGTACCACTATTATCTTCTTTGACCCTATAAGGCATCTGAGGCACAGAAATGGTGAGGATTAAGGACAGTCAGTAATTGGTGACAGGATTTCAACTCAGGAAATCTACCTTTGAAACCTGTGTTTATGAACATGCTAGACCACATCAAACAATTAATCCTTGTATAGACATAAGTCAAACTGGGCTGGCTCGAGGCAAAATCATCCAAACTACTTGACATCTTTAGTGTCCTTTTCCAGTACTCTTCCCTTGTATTCAGGAGCAGTCTTTTTTCTGCGTACTTACTTCGATGCCACCGTTTACTCCTTATCTAGCAAGAAAGAATGTTGTATTTATCATTTATCCACTAACTAAATCTGTTATTCTGTGATACCTTCTTTAAGAAATTTATATTCATTCATTCATTCATTCATTCACTTCACAAATATTTATTGAGGCTTTATTGTGTTCCAGAAACATTTTTTTTTCCTTCCTTCTACCCTCTTCTCACCCCTTCCTTCCTTCCTTCCTTCCTATCTTTCTTCCTTTCTTCTATCCATCTCTTCTCTCTTATTTCCTTCCACTGTCCCTAACTCTCTTCCTTCTCTTCTAAAGAAGTCCAGACCTCAGCAAACAAGTGGAGGAGATGCAACGTCTTCTCCTCACTTTTGAGATTCTGCCAAAGTACAGACTGGCCTCAAGGTAAACCTTTAACCATTTTGGAGAGAGGGAGACAGATAGGGTCAAGAAGTCACTGGCTCTACAAGGACCAGATAGTGCTAATCCCCTGGAGAAGCTTAAAAAAAAATACACACAGATCTCTCTGAAGCCTTTACTAAGTCCTCTTGATTTTAGAGGCTTAGATTCATAGACTTGGCAGGCGAGCATTTCATTTGAAGGCACTTGCCCTAACTTCTTACGGGTATAATGACGGGGCATTTTTGTTTATGTGATATAGTATTGTAGAGTTTTGCTTTTAGCTGTGCATTTTACATGCACAATTTCAAATGAAAAGTTAGTTGTAACTATCATATTTTACCAAAACTGTTATGGCAGCTATCCAGAACATGAATCATGTCATTTGAAATAATCCCAGCTTTGCAACAAGATTCGTGCTTTTAATGAGCCTGGTCTAAACCATGGGTTTAATGTAGAACTGGTTTGGTTAAACTTCATGCTTTTTTTCCTAATCCTGTTGTAAATGTTTTTTTTCTAGTTCTAATGCTTAAGAGACTTTTGTCAAACTTTTTGGTGACAAGTAGATCAAAAAACCCACAGTTATTTGGCTCTATCCCTCTCCAGAGCTGGCAGAGAATAGGAATTGCAGAATGCACTTGTCAGAGCCAAATATATACAAAGACATTGTAATAACATTTCAAAAGAACAATTCCGTGGGGTTCTTTGTTGAAAGCATTATTTTGTCTGCCTTCAGTGATTTACTGTTTTTTGGGTTTTTTTTTTTTCTGGATTTTATTCCAGGGCTTAGCAAATATCAGAGTCAGAAATAAGAGGAAAGAATTACAATGCTTCATACCTTTCTTAGACCACAAAACACATACAGGACAAGACAAAAATAATTAAGAATTTAAATTGGAATGTGTTGAAATGCTACATTTTTGTGACCTTATTTTGTATTTAATTTAACTTATGCATTTATGCCCAGTCTTACACCAGTAGTGCATTAAGTTTCTTCAATAACACAGAGAAAAAGCTGGATTATATCATAAATTTAAAGGGGGTTACAAAAAAAGAAGGAAAAGCAAAAGTGGACTTCAATAGAATTAAAGTGACCAAAGAAAATAGATACGTGAAAAGATGTACAATATTCTTAGCTTTTAAGGAAATTAAAACCTTAGTGAAATAATACCGCACATCTGTTAGAATGGCTTAAATAAAAATATTGACGATACCAAATGCTAACAAGACTGAAGCAAATGGAACTGTCACACGTTGCGTGCGGGAATGCAAAATGATACATCCACTCTGGAAAACTGTTTGGTGGTTTCTTATAAAGGGAAACATATACCTACCGTATGAATTAGCAATATAATTCCTGATTTTTATCTATAGGAACGAAACCTTCTATTGACATAGTGTCTATAGATGAGTGTTGATAGCAGTTCTGAACATTACTGTTGCAAACTGGAAAAACAAAAAACAAAAAACAACAACAACAAACCTAAAGCCTTCTAATGGGTGAGCATACAAACTATGATGTCCCCAAGCTGTGAAATAGTACTGAACCACGAAAAGGAACACACTACTGATACATACCGTGACCGAGATGAGTCTCATAAATGATATTATGCTGAGTGAAAGAAGCTAGTCTTCAAAGCCTACATACTATCTGAATCCATTTATATGACAGTTTAGAGAAGAGAAATATAGCAAGAACAGCAGAGGTTGCCAGTGTTGTCGTAGAGGAAGGATGTGATTCTTTTGAGGATGATGAAACTGTTTTGGATCTGATTGTGATGGTCTACACATGTGTTGAAATACATAGAATCATGCAATAAATAAAAGTAATAATAGGGAGGCCTGGGTGGCTCAGTCAGTTGAGCGTCCGACGCTTGGTTGTGGCTCAGGTCATGATCTTATGGTTTGTGGGTTTGAGTCCCATGTCAGGCTCTAGGCTGATGGCATGGAGCCTGCTTGGGATTCTCTCTCTCTCTCTCTCTCTCTCTCTCTCTCTCTCTCTCTCTTCTTCTCTCTCTGCCCTTCCCCTGCTCACTGTCTCTCTCGAAATCAATAAATAAACTAAAAAAAATAATAAAGCCTAAAGTATTTAGGTTCAAATCTGGCCCCAGGTTTTCTAATGGGAAAAAGGAAATTTGTTCACTTACACAATTTGCAAGATCCCTAATGGGGAAAAAACCACTAGGAGCTCTGAGAAAGTTCAATTGCTATTCATGTTGGTACCAGATGTGCCTTCGCAAAGGGACCATGTGTTAATCTCAGGCTGAGGTCCTATATGAACAGTGATGAGTGTCACTGTAATGTTTCATACTGGGTCCCTCAGTATAGGCTGATAACATCATACCAAAAGACAGCTAAGTAATATTAATTTAAGGTATTGTCAATTCCATGTAATCTAAAACAAATAAACAAAGAAACAACAAATGCACTTCTTATTTTGCTCAATCTAGAGGTAGATTTTAACATATCCCTCAAAACTGGCCACTTATGTCATTTCTGTGAAGCCTCCTCCATCTGTGGTGGGGTAGGTGTGACATTTGTTTTGTTCCACATCATCCTGTGTCCAACTTTCAAGAGCAACTGCTGTGTAATTGTGGTTATTCATTTACTTGCCAATTACCCTCACTATACTGAATTTTTTAAAAATAGGAGATTTTTTAAATGTTTGTATTTTATCAGGCCGTCTGTTATACAGCTGATGTTCTATAAATATTTGTTGACTGCATTTAATACGTGTGGCAGTGGTAATAGTGGGAACAGGTAACACTGACGATTGGGAGGAAAGGTACTACCCAAACAGCCTTCCCTCTGAGGACTAATTTGAGAAGACTCAATACACAACCGTGAGGAAGATATTGCAGATGAGGCTCTTGACTGGGATTTATGAACTGTGCCCAGAGAACAGCAGGATTTTTAAGGCTGTATGGACATAAGTATTCCATAATGTTTTAGAAGTAAAAACAAAAGAGTTAGGAGTCATTAAGATGTCCACACCTTCTAGTTTGAGTGTTAAATTAATTTGCCCATTCTCCTTTGTTTTGAAGCAATTTACATTGGGCGATCTGCTATGAAATTTCTCTGTGACCTTGGGAAAGTCATTTAACATTGCTAGGCCTCAAAATGCTTATCAAAGAAATGAAAGTGATTTAGTGTTCACACAAAACCAATGTTTTGTTCTTCACTGACATCTTAATAGTTTAACGAGAGCCATATTTTACGGGCTTAATACATAGAATCTGACTTCCTTCTCTGACTTAATTGATGGGCTGCTCAATAATTTCCCTACCCAACTTGTTTTTTCTCATCAGCTTGCTGCAATCTTTAAAATTCCCACCAGGATCTGCTTGGGTTCAGGATTACCTTTACAAGGCTCCTTTTAAAATGCAAACAAATTACCTAGAGGATAGACACATAAACTCATTAATACATATTCAATATGGATTAGTGATCTTTAAAACTTAAATCCAATCAGGTCACCACCTTACTTAAAATCTTTTAGTGGCGTCCCAAGGGGCTTAGGATAAAGACAAACTGCTTATTATGGTCTTTGAGCCCTAGTACATTCAAACCCACCTCTTCAGACTCACCCCACTCTACTTCTCCAGCTCTCGCACTCCAACCGCTCTACCTTCTTTTAGTCTCCCACCATCATCTTGCTTCTGCCTGCCGCTTGCCATTCCCCTAAGCACTTTTCTCTAGGCTGCCTAGTTAATGCCTATTTATCTTTCACTTGCCACTTAATTGCTTTTTTCTCAGGGCAATCTTCCGTGACCTTCATAACTAAGTCACATTTTCCTATTCCGGACTCCTGTAGCATGGGGCACCTCGGCTTCATTTGTCTTCACAGCACTTCTCCTGTGATTATCAGATTACTATCTGTCTTTCTCATTAGATCATAAACCCCCTGAGGACAGGGATGATGTCTCTATTTGCTACTGTTTTAGCCTTGCGGCCTATCATGAGGCCTATTACATATTATACCCTCCATAAATTCATTCATTGTTGAATGAATGAATAAATAAATAATTAAATGAACGAGTAAATAAATACATCACCAATCTAGTCACCTCTGCATCTTAACAAAGCACAGAATTTGTGGAAGGGGACTTAAGACAGATTAAAAGCCAAAGCTTCCCCCCAGCCTACCAGGATGCCCAGCTCCTCCCTTAAGCCTGCCCCCCCCCCCCCCCCCCACTTCTGTCCCTATTCCTCTCCTTGTTCAGTCTCTTTCAGTCACAGTGGCTTCCTTGTGGTTCTTCCAACATATCAAGCATACTCTGAACTTAGAGCCTTTGGGCTTTGGGCATTGGCCTTTTCCTCCTTGAAGCTCTCCTTTATACTTCCACATGGCTGACTTCTTTACGCAGAAGTTGCTTTCTCAATGAGGCCCATCTTGGCGTCTCTATTTAAAGTACAGTCCTCTCTCTATACTCTCTCAGCTCTACAATCCTCATCCTCTTTACCGGGCTTATTATCTGCTAACATCCTATATAATTCATGCATTTATTATATTTATTATTTATTTTCTATTTCTTTTCTTAGAATGTAAACTGCACGGGGCCAGAGATCTCTCTTTGGTTCATGGACAGCTCCACGGCCTACCTGGAACACTGCCTGATGATACATGGTACGTGCTCAGTAAATATTTGTTGAATGAATGAAGGGAGGGAGGTGGGCAGAAACATTGTCTAGGTGTGGTATAGAATGAAAAATACCCGGAAGTTAGCAGTCACTAGATTCTCGATGGCAGGCAACGGGAAGGAGACAAGGTTTTAAAGACAAAACCATCCACTCCTCCACTATGCATTAGTCCTGACCCTGCTTTTAAGTTAATGAACATTAATGGAGAAAGATTCTAATTTACTCCAAAATAATTTATATACTAGATAGGCTTATGGGCATGGCCACACTTCTGACAAATGAAAGATTTTTGCCTTTGAGTTCTGCTATGTAAACATGGCAGATGGTTATATAAACATAGTACTTAAGAACTGTATTTGGCAAAGGAGTACGAAGTAGTCTTAACAAGGATGTTCTGCACTTTTTGTTACAAGAACTAGAGAACAGTATAAAGACATGAAGTCCCTTCCTCTCAAATCTGTAAAAAGTGAGTATCTGTGTTCATGAGTATCGTATTCATCCAAGTCCACCAGATTTTCAAACTGATGAAACTTTCTTGCTTTTACTCCAGTTGGACAACATTGACAAATTTGATATCTTTTGACTTTATGCTTAGGAGAAATGTATTTGAGCCTTATTCTTTAATATTGACAAAATATTTGGTATTTATTTATCACTTGAAAATCAGGATGGTCATGACATACAAAAAAGGGAGAAGAAATAATGGAAGTGTTTTGAAAGTATTCTAAGTAATACATCACCTTTGAGAGGGAAACTTGCTGGAATTTTCTATTCAGTAAAAAAATCATAACGAAGTTGGTTTTAAAAACCAATTGTATCAGATGTAGAGGAGGTTAGATAAATTTTAAGGTCAAATTTGAAGTCACAGGGAAGATAATACAGACTTTATTCTCAAGTACAGCTGCCAGGAATGTATTTAAGCCTATTAATAAACAGATAAAGATCCTTTGTTTCTTCTACTTTTAGTCTTGCTCTTTGAATCTTTACATGATTTCTCTGCCCACATTTTCTCTAAATCATTTTTTCCCAAAGAATGGTTTTACATGGCAGTTTGCCTCCTACATCCTTCTACCCCAGTATTCAATCTTTTTATAAGCATACGAAGAGAAAGAGAACTAATAATACAGTCAACACTTGATCTTCTCAATGAAATTACTTAGGCAACTGAAGTACTCTCTATCCACGTTGAAACTGTAGAAATTATTTGCATTAACATTTCTTATTATTTGTGTTATATTGGCATTCATATCCCACATTTTATAGAAATATTTCTAATTAAAGCCCAGTGGTCTGAATTTCAAGTATCTAGGCAATGACTCTTGTTATGTAATAATAGCTATTTAAAACATTAAATTAAAAAGAAAAAAACCCAAACCAAAGAAAATAAAGCTGCAGGTCGGCGAGATCATGAGATACGTGGTTTGAATAGGGGAGTTGCAAACCTTGTTATTCAAAAAACTGGAAAACTGGGAAAGCTTCCTTCTCTCCATGAATTTTAAAGAGTGAGCAAGCTTAACCCACTGAACACAACTCTGAAATGTTTCTAATTCCCTTATTATCAATGAAGGTAGACCAGAGAATGTGAAGAGAATTTTACCTTAGGGAAATGTACTGCTGTGCATTTTCAGTAACTGTATAGTCCATTTCTGCCTCTATGCTTGAAAATCAACAGCATGTTAACAGGACGATTGCCTACACTGTGGCACTGTCTGTTTAGGATTAGGCCATTAAATATTGATGGAGATAATTGTTCCTGCACTTGAACATCAGAAAGATGGAACTAAGAGTAGTTTAACTGGCATTTGCCTTTATGCTCGGTAAACAGAGAGCTGGATTTCAAAGTATAGAGGGATAAGTATTACCATGTGCTCAGTTCCACAGCCAAGGCATCATTGATCAGAAACTGTGGTTTGTAAAAATGTTATAGTGAAGTTCAGTGAAACAATTCAGCTGAGCTTTGTTGGAATTTACTGAAATAGAATCTGATAGACCTGCGTTGTAAGAACATGTATGCAAGGATCTCTTGCCATTTGTCTAGTTATTTTTTTAAATTTTGAAACAATAATCCCATGTGTTATATATATATATATAGTATTAGCTCCTGTGATGCTTAGTGCATTTTATAATCTGGATTTCTTATACTTTCACCAGACATAGCAAGGTAGTTAGTGAGCTACCTTGTTGGACTCAAGGGGGTTGGACTGCCTGTGTTTAGATCTCAGCTTTGTGCCTACCTGTGATTTGCTGGACTGCTTATTCCCTGAGCCTCAGCTTCCTTCTTTGTAAAATGGAGGTTTCATTTTATAGGTCATTGTAAGATTAAATGAGGTGATATGTGTGACGCTCTTAGCACAGAGACTGACATACAGTAGACTCTCAAGTAATGTTCACCTTTGAGATCATAGACCATCTATTTCCAGGAAGTAACAATGTGCTTCAATAAAGACTGAGTTTCTTGCAAAAAATACACAATAGAAAACCTAGTTGTCTCTGAAAGGCTGCTAAGTTGTTGATCTATTTCAGAAACAACGTTAAGGTGGATTTCGAAGTCCCCATCTTTGAGTGAATACAAAACCCTTAGCAGCTAGTTTTCACCTAAGAAAGTGGCCCTAAAAGTTATAATTAAATATTTCTCCCTCGCTTTCATTCTTTGAAACTGGACTCTGAAGTTTTTACATGTCTATGAGGCTGTTCATTATTTCATTCTTTTTTTTTTTTTTTTTTTTTTTTTTTAATGTTTATTTATTTCCGAAGGAGAGAGAGACAGAGCATGAGTGGAGGAGGGGCAGAGAGAGACACACACAGAATCTGAAGCAGGCTCCAGGCTCTGAGCTGTCAGCACAGAGCCCTATGCGGGGCTCAAACCCACAAACCACGAGATCATGACCTGAGCCGAAGTCGGATTCTCTACTGACTGAGCCACCCAGGCGCCCCATTATTTCATTCTTGATCTCATTTTGATACTAGAAATATGTAGACTTTGGGTGGGAGAAACAGAAAGAAACTGAATGCATTTCATTGACATTAATTTGGTTCAGCTAAAAAACCTTAACATCTGTAACCATGTTTCCATTCAGCCTTTAACTTCTGGCATTCTTGAAGGACAGGACAATGCAAACGCGAAAGGAACAAATTTATTAAGGCTGATTAGAAGTGCATTCTGGTGTATATGAGCTGGCGAAGTACAAATTCATTTCTTTTGGACTGTTTTTAGAAGTTCTTACCCCCTGGTCTCAGGAAGGAGTCACAACTGCTTGACATAAGGGGGCCCAAATGCTATGGACGAAGTTCATGGAAATGTTCAACATGCCTGTCTTAACAGACCTTCATGGTGGAACAAGTCAGATTCTCACTCATTTTTTGTTGCACTTGTTGACTAAGCTAAGAGTGTTACTTAAGATATAGTAAAGATAAATATTAAAGACTAGAAACCATTTTCTTTTAAAATTATTTTTGAGAAATGCTTAATGAATATTCAATTTTATAATCTCTTTTCAACTACACCAAATTTCTACTGTCAAAGCTAGAAAACCTCTGTAGAATTAAAAGAGCTAAAATTTTATTTCGAACTTTTTTCTAAGTAGATAGAGTTTCATTCACAACCAGATAAAGATATCTTTGTATCCTACTTATTGCAATAATAGACCGGATGGATTCTTGGTAAAACCTGAATATTTTTAAATGCTCTATATGTTCTAGTTCTAAATTGCATGTTTTAAGCATATTGCTTTGAAATCCTGAAAAAATGCATACTGAATTTTGATGTGTTCTAAAACAGTCATGAAAATTAACATCTTCCCTCAGCCCAGGGCCAAACAGATTTTTTTGCAGGGCCAAATTAGAATCTGCCTACAGGCTTCAGATAAAAAAAGGTAGCAAGCAGGCAACTTTTTAAAGTCAGAAAAGGCGAAGTAATCTTATATGGCTATCTTTTTTGGTAATCCAAGAAGCTGGGGAAAGGAATAATCATTTAACTTAGCCTTAACCCTCTAGAGTGTGTGGATGTTAATAGTTTTTTTTTTCCTAGGATGTAAGCAGGCACAATGGTACTTTATACCTAGAGAAAACAAATTGTTGTAATGTAGATATATAAGTTACTAGGAGTCGAACTCACAAGGCATGTTGATTAGGTATTTTGGTCTAGATACGTGGTTTTTTTTTAGTATTTACATTTGGGGTCACTAACTGGATATATGACATTGGGAGGTCAGAGATGACAATAAAAATAGTAACATCAGCAAATATGTTTTGAGTGCTTACAATGGTCTAATCTCTGTGTCAAGCCTAGTAACATTAATTTTCATTTATGTAACAAGTGAATAAGTTAAGGACAATGATGATTTCCATGTTGCATTTAAGAGAATGGAAACCAGGAGAAGGTAAATGACTAATCCAAGGTCACAAAGCCAGCAAGTGGTGCTGCAGCCAAGAGAATGGAAATATAATAGAAACAAAAAGAGAAGGCATAGATAGATAGATGATAGATAGACAGACCTGTCCATCTACTTACATCTACCCATCTCCACATGTGTGTATATGTGTCTACGTATGAATATGTCATTGTATACATCCTCACCATGCTCACACACACATACATACACACTGTAAGTATGCTTTATGTGTTCCTGCTTTTCCAGTTTTCTCTTTGTCATTACCACATCTGGGCCATCTTTAATGCATTTCCTCATTCTTTGTGTCTATCCCCGTGTCAAGACCAGCTCAGATTCTGCTTCATTCATGAGTCCTTCTCTGAAGATTTTTGATGGAAATGATCTCTCCCCACTCTAAAATGCCATTAGCTTTTTTCTTGTTCAATTACTCACTAATACTGTCTTTTAGAGTATGTTACAGCTAGTTGCTTTGCTTGAACATAGCAAATTGAAAAGTGTGTCCTGTCAGTGTTACACATACAAGGCACATAGTAAGTGTTGGCTGCATCAAGGCACAGACTGATTGGAGCAAGCAAACCCCTGTCATTCATATACCATTGTTCTCTTGTACCAGTCTGATGTGTCATTGCTTCCTGTGGTTCCGTTAATACTACAGTTCTAATCAGAGATGTTCAAATGAAGTCTACTCTACTATCTCCTTTTTTGGTAGAACTGATTTCCAGCATTATGTTCTGCCAGGTCCTTTGCTGGGTCATTTATTGGTTCACTCTGATAAGCTCATTTCACAGTTTTATATCTTTTCTAGTCTGGTGAATAGTATCTTACAGGGAGAGTCTGGAAAGGAATCAGCCAGCCAGCCAGCCAGCCAGGATGTTTTCCTTACAACAACATTTTATGCTCTTTTATAAAGCTGCTAAAATGGGAATCATTCTTTCGCAATTCTCTCATCACACTGCAGTTTTAATGCCTGGGGTTTTGGCCATATTCAAATCCGGAGACCCTTAGAGTAGATGAGACGTCTCTTTTCTCTGGAGTCCCCAATAAGCTTAGCCTGTCGGATGGTCATTTTAACCAACAGAGTAAGAAGGATGGAAATCTCATCGTAGTCTTTTCAGGTTCCTTTGAATTCCTTCCCAGAACAGTTACCCCTGTATGCTAAACTCTAAGGGGCTGGTAAAATGCCTCAATTGTTTTCCATTCCACTCTTTTTATTTACTGTGCTGACTGAATCAAATGACTCCACAAAGACATCATGTTGGCTGAGAATGCTCCCTCCCCACTCCCTCCAATCTTTGTCTTTTCTAAGCTGTTTCAGATCTTTGAGGAGTGAGCCCCTAGGGGAAACCAAAGTCCAGAATTCTTAATCTAGTGAATTTGAGTTAAAAAAAAATTTGTAATTATGTTTTTCTTGGGTTGGAACTGGCTAAACATGAAATTCTTTGTCTAGGGGTACCAAGATTATGGATATATTAGACTGTAGTCGAATCTGATGATCTCTTGAATCAAAGCCGATACGCTAGGTGTGACAACCGTGGAAGAGTTTTATGAGAGTGCTCATGTTCTAATTTATCGGGAAAGATGTGGCATGGATCTTTATTCACAGTCTATGTGTAAAGTCCATCTAAGAAGTCTGAGAAACTCTTGTTAACCTGTTGTGTCAATGTAGTGGATGAACATACTGGATTAAATACTGAAGAAGGGGTAGGTGGTATGTGTTGATAGTTCTACAAAATACAAGAATCTCTATGGATTATCCTAATGTATCCCCCTCCATGAATAAATTATGCTTGCTAATTACTGAGGGTAAAAATTCCTTTAAATCCTCTTCAGGAACACTGGGGTGGCGGAGTCAGTTGAATGTCTGACTCTTGATTTTGGCTCAGGTCATGATCCCAGGGTCGTGGGATCGAGCCCCATGTTGGTGGTGAGATCCATGCCCAGCATGAAGCCTGGTTAAAATTCTCTCTCTCTCCCTCTCCTCCTCCCCCACTTGCACGTACAGTGCGTGCTAAATAAATAAATCAATAAATACACCTCTTGAGAAACTCTCGAAAGCCTCTATTTGACGTAACTGGTAGTTCTGTGTCTGACTGCTCAGGTTACTACTAGAAAAACTAGATAAATGCTTAAAGGTGGAAAAAAAGGAACACACATTCTTTGTACCCTGCCCCCCACCCCCGGCACCTTCTGTCTTCTTTGTCAATACCAGATTGTAGAGTGAAGGGTTACATAGTGAAACAAAAGATGGCATGACTAAACATTTAGCAGAAATGAATATTAAGCTTATCCACGATAGGCCATGTACTGTGTAAGGAGCCAGAGAAAGAAAGAAAAGTGAGTCTCCCTGCCCAAAGTCCAATAAAATGAAGAGAAAGAAAAAGAGAATGTACATGAAAGGATAGAATATGAAAAGTAAGGAAATGAATAAACCAGAAATTATACTGGAAAGTAAATGTGTAGAAGGAAAGGAAGTTTTCACAAAATAAAATATACAAAAAAAGGGGATTTTTTTTTTGAAAAGCTTAGAACGATTTATAATGAGGGAGATTAGATTTTTTTTTGTCCCATAAAAAGAAGTTTGCCATTCTAATCCATTATAGTAGGACATGTGTTGTTTGTTATCTTTTGTTTTTGTTTTTATAAGATAATGAATTGTACTCGTTCCCTTGTGATTTGGAGCATAAGGTTTCATATATGTGGGATGTAGCAGAAATGTTAACTGTTCTAAACAGAGATTATCCTAGCAATGTTGGTGTTATTAGCTCAAAATAATAAATGTCAATTCTAAAAACAGTGAAAAAAAAATCAAACAAGGAAATGAAGCTAAACAAAATTCGACTAAGGTGTGCTATTTTTGACCATAAACCGTAATTTGGGAATCTCTAATCAACACTTTCCTTTTTTTTATCAAAAGTCCCTTTGTGAGTCCTTTTCAAAGTAAACATGTATGCATATCTATATACAAGTAGTCAGGAGCAGAAATCAGATTATTTACACTTTAAAATTTGGAAAAGGATGATATCATGAAGAAGTGTTTTCTAAAGTAGTCAGAGATCTTTCAATTTCCACTCAGCAGAAAAATAATTTCTAACAAATCTTTTACAAATACATTGGTATATTAAATTAAATTTTTAATCTTCTTAATTACCTTATCAATCACTGCTCAAATCCAAATCTTTTGAAGGTTTTTATCAAATTTAATTAATTAATTAATTAATTAATTAATTTTGAGAAAAAGAGGGGCAGGGGCAGAGAGAGAGGGAGACAGAATCCCAAGCAGGCTCCACACTGTCAGCGTGGAGCCTGATATGGGGCCTGAACCCATGAACTGTGAGATTATGACCTGAGCTGAAGTCGGAGCATTAACCGACTGAGCCACCCAGGTACCCCTCTCAAAATATGTAACAAAGCATGCACATATTTGAGTTCTGGGTTTGTGTAGAATATACAGTATAGGATTGATGATGCTCAGCCACTTTAAATAACACAGTCATTCATTCTTGTATTCATTCACACATTTGGTATGTTGCTATACTCAGGGCTAGTGAGAGGAACATGGCACAGTTCCAGATCTCAAGAAATCACAACCTCTTGGAGGGGATGACACCATCTCAGTTTCAGAAGCACTCATCTCCTTTCAGGGCATATATAAAAAACTGTCGCATGATGCAGAAGAAGGTGTGTTGGTGAGAAGCCCTGGCTCCAGGGCTCTCTTCTGCTAGTTACTAGTTATGTTCTAAGCAGGACAGCTGCTCATCAGTAAAATTAGGTAGGAACTCCTTCACTGGGTTGAGAGGATTATATGAAACAGTGCATGTGAATCACTTAGCACATTCAAAACGATAAAAAAAAAAACTGAGCTGCTATTATCGTCGTATCACTTGAATCTGGACGAGAATTATTTTATTTTTTTTTGCTTAGAAAAATACCAAACAACTTACACAGAGCATAGGTAGAGATACTTGGATTCAAACTCACATTTCAGCACCGAGTAATTTACATGCTCAGTTTTTTTTTTTTTTTCTTTCTACTACATTAGATCTCTTCTGAAATAGCTTCATTTCCAAGAGTTCCTTGAAAGGGTACTGCTTACAATTAATATGGAAAAATACACAATTTTTTTCTGAATCTGTTTTTCTCTGGCCTATTTTGCTAACTCTTCTGTAAGAGTTATTCTTTTTACTCTTTTACAGAAATATTTATAATGTTGCAGCCTGATATTTGTTACTAGATGATGAATAATAATCATAGGAGAAGGTATTCACTTTTTTCCCACCAAATATCACCACATTATGAACCCAGCAACTTTAGACCTTGATTGACTCTCATTTTGTAGCTACTAAACATAGTTTAAAAAAAAAGTCTTAAAACAAGGATGTCAAGTATGTACTAAAGATTTGTCAGTTCTGTTTTCAGGCTAGAGGTTTTTTTTTTTTTTTTTTTTTTTTTCTTTAACTGCTAAGTTATACACTCGATTGGAATCCATTACCGTGGCAGGTTTTTCTAGGCAAATAGCACACCAGAGGAAAGTTTGGCTGTGAGTTTTCTTTTTTCTGATTTAGTTTATTCTTTGGTTGCTAATTTGCATTTTTCTCTGAAATGGATTAGAATTATAATACATATGCAAAAGCATAAAGCAAAGAACGACCACCCCTGGCCCGGAACTAACAATATGAACTTGGGAGAATTACTTCACTAATTTCTGTTTCAGTTTCAACATGTGTAAGAGAGAGTAATAATTTCTAATCTCAAGTTTTGTTTTGAGGATAGAATGTAATGATGAGCTGGAGCTGGCCGATTGTTAATTATTCAGGAATTCTGAGAGCTGGATATTGACATCTTGGTAGTTTAAAATTAGCCATGGGGGCAGTATTTATGCCACGGAATTTGGCAACTGCTATAAATTCGAGTTGTCCTTTCCCTTCCTAGAGAGGAGGTTTACCAGCACCTCACTGGCTGATCCTTGTAAACCACTTAGTAAAGTTCCAGACCCATGTTAAGAATTCAGTATTCTTCGTTCTTAGGAGTGTGATTTGGATGCTAATTCAGAAATCTGCATGGGAGTGTTTTTCTTAGTTTCCTCTCCAAAGGCTTGTACCAATTTATACTTTTATGCTAATAATGAGGATGTCAAGATGTTTGTGTTAAGAAGCTTACCTTTTAAGGTAAAAGAATCAATTAAAGAGGAATATGCATGGCTTCCTAAGAGAAAACTCTTTAGCTGATAGCCAGGATACCTTAATGAAATGGAGATGTAGAAATGCTGCTGACGGCAGGTCCCTGTAAGCTTCTTGTTTTATTCCTTTCCTTTGGTGGCAGTACACAAAGTATTTCAAGAATGAATCTGAGCTACCCTATATTCTCATTTATATATAAATATTTTCTAAGCATAGCATGCCACCTCATATCTGTTCATCTGTTGGCTTCTATTACTTTTGTTTCCTCTATACAATGAATTTTGTTTACCTGGAAGTAAAGTGCTTGAAAATCATATACAAATCCAAAATGTGTTTTTCATGTCAAGGTCCGTGGATTGACTCTGAAGAGAACATTTGTATATCAAATATCCTTATATAAGGCTCTGTCTTCTACATGATCAAGACACAGGCAAAGCAGGGTTCCGGACAGAAGGGAGCAGTTTCCTAAGCCTCATTTGTGCAAGTGATTTCAGGTAGCTTTTGAATTCACATTATAGAGGATGAATTCAGAAATGGCTCGCATTTTTTTAGTTGGACTGCTTCTCTGGGAGAGATGAGGGTGTCTGCTATAGCTAGATAGCAGAGTCTAGGGATAGAGAACTCCCCATTTAGATATAAATTAAGGAAAAGGGGGTGCCTGGGTGGCTCAGTCGGTTAAGCGTCAGACTCTTGGTTTCTGCTCAGGTTATGGTCTCGCGGTTTCTTGGGTTTGAGCCCTGTGTTGGTCTCTGTGATGACAGAGCAGAGCCTGCTCAGGATTCTCTCTTTCCCCCTCTCTCTCTCTGCCCCTCCTCCACTCACATTCTGTCTCATAATAAATAAATAAAACTTAAAATAAAAAAAATAAAATAGGGAGAAGGATGTACAGAATAAAGAGGGAATGCCAAAGGATGTTGAAAGAATGTGCTGACATATATCTGGTGAATATCAATTGACAGGAAAAAAAAATTGACCTAGGTTAGTTTAGTTTAGTTTAGTTATTTATTTTGAGAAAAGAGAGAGAGAAAGTGAGTGAGGAAGAGCAGAGAAGGAGGGAGAGAGAGAATTCTCATCAGGCTCTGCACTGTCAGCGTAGAGTCTTAAGGCAGGGCGAGATACCAAGAATCCTGAGATCATGACCTGAGCCAAAATCAAGAGTCAGTCGCTTAACCAACTAAGCCACCCAGGTGCTCTGGTAATTTTATTTTTGGTGACGTGTTCAGGGAAGTTATTGCTCAGATTCAGTTACATTCCTTTTATTTTTATAGCATCTTATTTGCGTACATAGTTTTTTCTTATATATATAATGTATAGGTTAAATATGTAACATAAAACTATATTGTCCTATAGTAATTTTAATTCTTTGTGATTATTAATGTTTTTTTTTTAATTTTTTTTAACGTTTATTTGTTTTTGAGACAGAGAGAGACAGAGCATGAACAGGGGAGGGTCAGAGAGAGGGAGACACAGAATCTGAAACAGGCTCCAGGCTCTGAGCTGTCAGCACAGAGCCCGATGCGGGGCTCGAACTCACGGACCGCGAGATCATGACCTGAGCCGAAGTCGGCCGCCCAACCAACTGAGCCACCCAGGTGCCCCAGTGTTTTATAACTCAGTGTGAAATTTCAAGAAATAGAGAAATAAATAAAGCATAGGTAATCCTATCCCTCAGAATCAACCACTGTTAATATTTGAGTAGCAAGCTTTTAGACATTTTAAAAAATATTCAAACACATATATATATACTCATATGAACATAAACATACATATATATGATTGTCCATTTGCTTGTTTATTTCAAATATGGAGCTATTCCACTCTAAAAACTTGCATTTTCATTTAATATATCCTGGTTATTGTTCCATGTCAGCACATGTAGGCTTATTTCTTTTATTCTTTTTTTCTTAAGAGAACGAAAGCAAGAGTGCAAGTGGGAGAGAGAGGCAGAGGGAGAGAGGGAGCAGGATCCATGCCTGATGCAGGGGTCGATCTATAATCCCGGGATCATTACCTGAACCAAAATTGAGTCCAACACTCAAATGACTGAGACACCCAGGCCTCCCTATTTCATTATTTTTAATAGTTGTTTACATGAATGTCTTCTTTTCCATGGGGGATATGTTCCACCACTCCAGGTGATGCGTGAAACCACAGATGGTACTAAACCCTGTATATACTACATTTTTTCCCATATGAACATACCGATGATAAAGAAGAATTTATACATTAAGCACAGGAGGAGATTAAAAACAATAATTAATAATATGATGGAACAGTTGTACCCACATGCTGTCCTAGAAGTTATGTGCATGTGGTCTCTCTCTCACTCTCTTTCAAAATGTCTTACTGTACCATACTGCCCTTCTTCTCATGTTGGTATAAGATGATAAAATGCCTACGTTGTGAGATGATGTGAGATGAATGATGTAGGCATTGAGACCCAGCACTAGGCTACTATTTCCCTTCTGACAATATGTCAGAAGGAGGATCATCAGTTTCTGGATCACAGTTGACCATGGTTACCTGAAACCATAGAAGGTGAAACCATAGGGGATGGGGGACTACTGTAGTATTTTTCTGCTTTATATACTGTAATTTATATAACTAATATATTGAGAGAAATTTAGGAGTTTCTAAATTTCCAACATTAAAAACAAGGGTCATTCACATGTGTATCTTTGGATTTGTATATAATTATGCATTTATGAGTATTTCTATAGAATAAATACCCAGAAGTGTTATCACTTACTACTGCTTTTAATTTTCAAAATAACCTTGAAAGGCAAGGTTACCATTGTTCTATTTACTTTGTGGATGAGAGAACTAAAGAGTAAAAAGATTAAATAGTATATCCAAGGTCATGTAGCTAGTAAGTAGAAGAGCTAGGTTGCATACCTCCCTCTTGTATGAGTACAGCACTCATGCAGTCTGACTACAGAGCACTATGCAAAGCTGTCTCTCATGATTTCTGCCTTCTAGTATTTCATTTCTTCCAGTAATTTAGCATTTCTCAGGTCAGAATCCATCTCCCTGTTAATGCCATTTTAACAATCCTTGTCAGCTAGATAGCTACATGACATCAATGTCATTGTTGACGTATGTGCACCTACTTTGTTATTACTGGTTCCATGACCAGACATTTGTAACCCTTCAACCCTTCAGCCCTTCAACCCTTCAACAAGCCATTTAGGGACCTTGAAGGGAGAAAAGGGAGCCCTGGTCAACCTTCTGTTGACACTTTCATTTAATAAAAAAGTACCAATAACAAAAGTTGCCAAATGGGTGTCAAAAACCTGATAGAAAACCATAGAGATGTTAGTAGAGAATTCTTTAAATGTTTATTTATTTTGAGAGGTGGAAGGGAGGACCATGAGTGGGGGAGGGGCAGAGAGAGAGGAAGAGAGAAAATCCTAAGCTGATAGTACAGAGCCTGATGTTGAGCTCTGCCTCAGATCATGACCTGAGCTGAAATCAAGAGTTGGACACTTAACCTAATGAGTCATCCAGGCACCCTGAGAATTGTTTAAAGATATTGCATCACCAACAATCTTGATGATATAGTGGATAATAGTTGGCAGAAAAACACAGACATTGTTAATTCTGAGTAAAAAAGTATTTAGGAAGAATTGGACCCCAACTGTGGAAAATCTCAACCAATTGGTTTAATTCATATAGTCAATGTTATGTATCCATAGGAATGACATATGATAAAGTTCAAGTCTACAGTAGAAAAGCTCTTTGAGTAACTAAAAATAAAAGTTATGAATGGCAAGAAAGCATTGCACATGTAATTCAGTCGGTTTTTTTCATAGTCTTAGTTATATATAATATAAAGGTGCCCTTGATAATTAATGGCTTTCTAGATTTCATGAAATATATTGACCTACCTTATGGTGTTGTTTTAAGAATGACTATAAGTGCTTAGGACAGTGCCTAGCATATGGTGAGCATTTTATAAATGATAGTTATTAAATATATTTAATAGAAATTATAAATTTTGCTCCAAAAAGAGTGAATAAATTTACAATACCATTTTAACAATTTTATTACAGTAATTTATAACCTAAAACATAATTTGGTGTAATTCTTCATCAAAGAAAACAAAGCAATTATCTCAAAGCTATCATATGTGACCATATATCTTCTGTACAGACAAAAGGAATAGTTATGTTTGCTGAAAGTCTAAAAAAAAGTCCCCCAAAATGCCTTCTGCTAGTCCCATAATCACTTAACTCTACCTATTATTTTCTCAAATAGATGTTTAAGATTTCTGGGTTATGTATGTGAATAAAGATTGCACTTTCACCAACTATTCTTTGACCTCTAGTTAATAATAATTATTCAACAAATTAATTACATTTTAAAAAATAAAAAAAATATTAAGGGCATTTCTTAGGGTCTTGTATTTTTTTTTTTTTTAAAGCAGTGAGAACATATTACATAACTAGATTCAGGCATATATTGATAC